>NC_084552.2:50677832-50977832 GCF_033978685.3 Nerophis lumbriciformis
GTGACTTATCGTAACACTGCGGTATCGCCTCTCAACAGTTATTTTATGATGCCCCATGTTTTTACGAGCGTTTATAGGACATGGGGGGGGCAAATATCTGCTTTGATAGCAAAATTGAATGACCCCAATCACCAGGATGAGCATTGTTTTGTCCATCTGTTGCTGAGTGGATGCTGCAACAATACAAGCCCTGTGTGCATCCTGTACTTTTCTCCACCCCCCTTTCACACTTGCTGCCCCTTTGGACTACAAATAGCTCTTTAAATTGCCATGTAGCATACACAGAATACAACTACATGGACCAGGCCTTTTAATTGACATACAGGCATCTCTTTGTGTGCTTTAATGGCTGATAACATCAATAATCAGCACACACACATTACCATTACGGCCTATATAGAATTCTGAGCATGAGTCAAACTTTAGGAGCAACGGAGCTTAGTCCTTAGCCTGACTTTGAGGAGGCTGGTCAGGGTCAATACAAAAACAATTTTTAGACCATTCTTGCAGTTTCCCGGAAATGGCGACTGCCAATTTCCTCTTGACCTTGTTTGGATCAACCTGTTCTGAGCCCGGATGTAATGTTTGCAGGGCAGCGTGACCCGCAGGTTTGTTCACAGGTCGGTGCATTGGAAGCCATGTCCACAGTGCAATGACACCACTTTTAACATTAAAACCATCTGCAGGGTTTAAAAATAAATGTCCCCCATAAAAAAAAAAACATCCCCAGGCTTGGGATTTTAGCCAATCAAAAGCCTAAAAAAGGCAACAACACCTGACTTGGTTGAGGATTCTAACACTTTCGTTCATTAATATAGCGAGATATTACACAATATAAGGAGATGTTAAACAATCTAGCAAGATATTATACAATCTCGTAAGATATTATGCAATATAGTAATATATTACACAATATAGTGCAATATTACACATTATAGTGAGATATTACACAATATAGTGCGATATTACATGTACAGTCAAGCCTCGGTTTTCGCACGCTCCAGTTTATGCGGCCAAAATTTTCCCTACACTGCCCCGTTTATAGCACGGCCAAGATTTGCGCAGAACAAACAAATCGAGTGCCCAAACAAAGAATGGTACGACTGCAAAACAATCCACAATGACACCACTTTGATAAAGAAGGTGAGAAACACTAGGTCTTTATTAAAGTGATGTTAAATGTTCATTTATCCATTTCATTCATCAGTTAAACACTGTAAAAAAAAAAAAAAAAAAACAACTGGCAGCTAAAATAAAACATTCTCATTGTACAGTAGTGCCTTACTGGAAGAAACAACAACCATAGCTTTGAAAAGTATATAAAGAAGAAGACATAATTAACCTTTTTGAGCAACGTATGATGTACGATTATTATTTTTACAGTGCATTACTATAAAACGGAAAAACGATACCATTGTTATTTTTACGGTAAAATTCTGGTGACTGCACTGCTTTTTTGTTTGTTTTTTTTACAGTAAAATCTAAAGTCTTTTTTTTTTTTTTTACATTGTATAACTGTAAATCGAAAAACGCTACCACTGTTTTTACGATAAGATTATGGCAGTTATTTTTACTGTAAAAGTATCCCCTCAACTCCCCCCAAAATGGATTAGCTCGCTGGAATAAAAAAGACAATATAACACACATCCATAAACGTGGACGCATGTGAAAAAGTTCAATATATTTATCCGTACAGTAATCTATTTATTTATTTATATATATTTATATATATTTATTTATTGTATATATATATTTATATATTATTTATGTATATTTATTTATTTATGTATGCACCTTATTGCTTTTTTATCCTGCACTACCATGAGCTTATGTAATGAAATTTCGTTCTTATCTGTGCTGTAAAGTTTAAATTTGAACGACAATAAAAAGGAATTCTAAGTCTAAGTCTCGAAGTCATTGTTTTTACATTAGTTTATTGTAAAATCATAAAATACCACTGTTGATTTTATGATAAAAGTCAGGCGACTAAGTAGCCAGCTTTTTTTTAACCTTGTAATTTGCCGTCATTGTTTTTACAGTGCATTACTGTAAAATGGGAAAACAATAGCATTGTTATTTTAATGGTAAAATCACGGTGACTGAGCTGGCAGTTTTTTACTGTAAAATCTAAGGTTTTTTTTTTTTTACAGTGCAATGCCGTAAAATGGAAAAACAGTATCAATGTTATTTTTACAGTAAAATGTTGGCTAGTTTTTTAAATCTTATAATTTAACGTTGTTCTTACAGTGCATTACTGTAACATGGAAAAACAATAACATTGTTATTTTTATGGTAACATTTTGGTGACTGAGCTGCCAGTTTTGAATCCAAACTTGAAATATAATCTTAGGGAGAAATGTAATTTAAAACATTTGTATGCACGTACAACACTTAAGACCTTCAGTATATCAGTATGTGGAATTAAATTATGGAATGGATTAAGCAAAGCAATCAAACAATGTACTAATATGATCCACTTCAAGAAACTCTTCAAACTTAAAGTGTTTACAAAGTACAAAGAAGAAGAACCATGATAAACATTCTGAATTTATTTAACTCATCCATTCTTTCATTCTTTCACTCACAAAATAATCTTACTTATTTCAACATATGAAATGTAACTTACTTCACCAATTATTATTTATTTACTTATTTTATTGTGATTACTTATGGAGTATATTGTGAATAAATTGAGAACAGGAAGTGAACAAAAGTTTTAGCAACTGTTATGTAAAAGAAAAGGGGTAGGATTAAATAAGCTCTGCTTCTTCCTACTCCTTTTCGAACATGTTGAAAAGAGAAACTGGAGATTGTGATGTATCATGTTGTATACTTGCATGTTCGAAATAAACTCAAACTCAACTCAACTCAACTCAAACTCCTTCATAACTTAATGACGCATCTTTTGTCTCACATTTCTTCCCGCGCAAACCAAAAACCTACTCAGTGGCCTAGAGCAGACTTGGGCAAATTAAGGCTCGGGGGCCACATGCCCCCGAGCTTTTCAATTTGGCCCGCCGGACATTCCCAAATAATTTTTTTAGATCTTTAAGATGGAAACTGTAGCTGCCATTATGATGTGCAGTGATGTTTTCTAATGACCGTAAGTCTTCAACTATACAAAGTATTTCAATGGTTGGAATCTGCGCCTATAGACAATATACCAGTTACTATGGTAATCTAATTAGTTACTATGGTCATCTAATTAGTTACTATGGTCATCTAATTAGTTACTGAGGTCATCTAATTAGTTACTATGGTAATCTAATTAGTTACTATGGTCATCTAATTAGTTACTATGGTAATCTAATGAGTTACTATGGTCATCTAATTAGTTACTATGGTCATCTAATGAGTTACTATGGTCATCTAATTAGTTACTATGGTCATCTAATTAGTTACTATGGTCATCTAATGAGTTACTATGGTCATCTAATTAGTTACTATGGTCATCTACATCACAGCAGCTCGGATGAGGCACCAAGCAGTGTGGGCGGGAAGCGTTTCCACAGACGCGGAAGGAGATTTTCACAACAAAATTCTAAAGCTTAGTGATATATAGAATACAATAGAATAGAATAGAAAGTACTTTATTGATCCCTGGGGGGAATTCAGCAAATATCAGATGTATCAGATTGTAGGTGGGTTTATTTTGTACCCTTCGCGTTCATATTTCACTGTTTGTTGCATTTTTGTTGCGTTTCACTTGATTGTAAAATATGTCGATCAAAAGGGGGCGTGACATTTATATTTTGTCAATATTCAGTGTTTTATCGTTCATAGAAAAATGTACAATTCCATTAAGTTTTTTAAGGCGGTCTGGCATAACGTTTATAGCATTCAATCAGACATTATTGTGAGGTTTTGTAATAGTGTTCCTAAAAATAGATATACCGGCCCCCAGACACATTTCATTCTCTAAATGTGGCCCCCGAGTCAAAATAATTGCCTAGACCTGGGTTAGAGTGTCCGCCCTGAGATCGGTAGGTTGTGAGTTCAAACCCCGGCCGAGTCATACCAAAGACTATAAAAATGGGACCCATTACCTCCCTGCTTGGCACTCAGCATTGAGGGTAGGAATTGGGGGTTAAGTCACCAAAAAGTATTCCCGGGCGCGGCACCGCTGCTGCCCACTGCTCCCCTCACCTCCCAGGGGGTGAAGAAGGTGATGGGTCAAATGCAGAGGACAAATTTCACCACACCTAGTGTGTGTGTGACAATCATTGGTACTTTAACTTTAACTTTAATTAAAAAGGTGCGTGTACGTGTCAACAAGAAGAAAAATATGCGTTTTTAAAATACCCTGAATTGATTAACGTGGACCCCGACTTAAACAAGTTGAAAAACTTATTCGGGTGTTACCATTTAGTGGTCAATTGTACGGAATATGTACTGTACTGTGCAATCTACTCATAAAAGTTCCAACCAACCAACCCAGATTCGTGCGGACAAGGCCTAAGCCAGGAGCAGGACAAACAAATGCTTCACAATTCTCATTTCCAGCTCTCCTCCCGTCCTGGTTTTCTCACAAGTTGAACTTGTTGACGATATTCTGCGCGAGGTCAAAACAACATGACCACCACTCGCAGCCTTGTGGGGACCGAGTGAGGGATAATATTTAGGTTTGAAAGCACGGCAAAGGCGCTTTTCCTGCCTGCCTCGCTCATTCTTGGAACCAAAAAAAAAAAAAAGAACCATACACAATTGTCACTGCAAGATGGACCAAGAAGATCAAAGATAAGTATGTGCAGACAACGACAAGGCGCCCCGCTGGGCATCTTCCAATTGTTTATGATGATATCGTATAGAGTTTGCATATAAGAAGCAGGATAACGTGACGCTAAGCCCCCATTGTGTGCAAGCCCCGACGCTTTTAGCCGACAAATTGATCATGTCTGTGACCTTTGGCCTTCGCCCTTGTTAAGGCTTCAGCCAGCAGACAAGCTCGGAGCAGATGGGATATTTCAGTCTTAGGGGGGGTGTTTAGGAGCAGCCTTGCTGTCAATCAAGCTCCTTTTTGCCTCTATGCCGTGTGTTTACGTTGATATTCATTACTGGACTATTGTTTGGAAAGCGTGATATTCACGTGGAGATTCTCATTTCTATTAACACTTTCCAGAAATAACTTTTCCCTCTCCTTAGCTGAAAAGGCCCTTCTTGTTAAGAGCTACAGCGCCCTCTGTCGCTTTAGAATGTGCATGACAGCATTTTTATGTTGCCTATATATGGCGTGTTGTTAAGGAAGGCAAACAAGTTGGCAAATCGGTCCCTAGTAGGAAGGTAAAGGCATATAAAACACTTACAAGGCCTAAAATGGGGAAAAAGTTAACCGCCCTTTAGTGTGTTTTCCTCCATTTTGCCTCTTCACACCTGTCCTGTACGTGACGTCACCTCGGACAGGAAATGCAAGGTGTAAACAACCTCCTCCACTTCCTCCTTTAGTCTCCATTTCCTGACTCTGCCTGGTCACGTGATGAGGTAGCGTAATTGAACAGTCTCTGTGGCTGATTATACTTTAGATATGGCATTAAAACATTTTTAATGTACATTGTTACGTCATTTGATGATTACGTCGAGAGGCTCATTTATTTGCTTTTGCTGCTTCCTAGTGGTTGCAAAAAGAACTGCATTTCCTGGCTTTCGTTGTTTATTTTCTTTCTTTTTATTTTCCAATCGCTTTGTTTACCACAAGAGGTCAGTACTGAGCATGTTTGTGTGTGAGTGATTCCTCATTCATTTTAGGGAGTTTTCCCAGCTTAGTATGCTGAAAAGTTCTAATTAATCATGAATAAAATGACAGATATTTACAATTTAAAACAAGCAATGTATATGTTTCTGGTTATGGGATGTGTTTATTATTAGCAACAATACAATTACAATATACATCACATAATTACAGTTTCTCATTACAGCATGTCCGAAAAGGAGTAGGAAGAAGCAGAGCTTATTAAATACTACCCCTTCTTCTATAATAGCGATCAGTAACACTTTCTGCAACACACACAAACATCTGTAAATTAATAAATAGACAAAAGAGTAAGGAGATAATCATCAAATACATAAAGGAATAAATAGTTGTATAATGTTTGGTTCAAAGGATTTTCTCTTTTTTTAATAAAGTTCAAGATGTTTTTCATGATTATTCTTCCCTGTACTTTGTAAACACTTTGAGTTTGAACAGTTTATTCAACTAGGTCATATTAGTACATTGTTTGATTTATTTGTTTAATCCAGGAGTTGTGAACCTTTTTGATCTCAGGGCCCAACTTTTTCACCACAGGGGGGCCTGGTACCCACTCAAATGTTGAAAACTCAGTTAGTGATCTTATTCTTGATTTTAGTTTATTTCAACAATTATATCTAACCTACTTACAGTTTACAACCTTATCAAATGATATGAAACCATGTGTTAATCACAAAGATTATTATTTATTCAACACATACCGCGACCCCGAAAGGGATAAGCGGTAGAAAATGGATGGATGGATAAACCTTAGGCTTAGGTCAGGCTGATTAGAAAAATCAATACTAACTAAATATACTGCATTAGAAGGGACTGATAAATAACTGGTGAAAAATAAATGTATATATTAATATAATAATGAGTGGTTGTTAACTAAACTGTCCGTAAAATTAGAGTTCAGTTCAGTTCAGTTTCAGTTTCTTTCGAACATGCATACGATACAATGTAATGCATCACATACTTCCAGTTGTTTCATTACAGCAAGGAGTAAGAAGAAGCTCCTACCCCTTTTCATACCATAGCAATTTTATCTCATTTCCTTGTTCTCTGTAATATAACAGTGAATACATAATAAATAAATAATATACCATAGTAAGTAAACAAATAGTAAATACATACATAATCTTTTTCTAAAAAAAAAAAAAAGGGTGCAAATGAAAATACAGCTTCCCCACTTTAGTCATAATTTTTGCGCTTAAGAAACTTTTCTGTGACTTTAGCTTCAGACTTGTTTGTTTAAAATTGTCATTACGGCCACAAGTGGTGGAAAACAGTATTACAACTGAGTACTGCTGAGAAGCAGATCTTTTTTGGCAGCCCTCGAGGAGGCGCTTGCAGCCCAACAATGATGGCCCTATGGTTAAGAAACCTTGACTTAATCCATTCCATGATTGAATTCCACATACTGATACACTAAAGGTCTTGAGTGTTGTTCGTGCGTACCGATGTTTTAAATGACATTTTTCCACAAGGTTATATTTCTCCTCTTTTGTTGAAAATAATTGTTCTATATTTTTGGTAGCCGGTTATACTTTGCTTTGTACATCATTTTAACTGTTTATAAATGCAACTAATTATTGAATTTAAATATATTGAATTCAATAAATAAAGAGTTTGGATGTTTTCGATAGCCAATGTTACGTATTATTCTAACTGCCTTTTGACGATGTGTTAATTTATGAACAATAGTTTTTAGGGGTGTGGGAAAAAATTGATTCGAATTTGAATCGCGATTCTCACGTTGTGCGATTCAGAATCGATTCTCATTTAAAAAAAATCTATATATATATACAGGTAAAAGCCAGTAAATTAGAATATTTTGAAAAACTTGATTTATTTCAGTAATTGCATTCAAAAGGTGTAACTTGTACATTATATTTATTCATTGCACACAGACTGATGCATTCAAATGTTTATTTCATTTAATTTTGATGATTTGAAGTGGCAACAAGTGAAAATCCAAAATTCCGTGTGTCACAAAATTAGAATATTGTGTAAGGCTAGTACAAAAAAGGGATTTTTAGAAATGTTGGCGAACTGAAAAGTATGAAAATGAAAAATATGAGCATGTACAATACTCAATACTTGGTTGGAGCTCCTTTTGCCTCAATTACTGCGTTAATGCGGCGTGGCATGGAGTCGATGAGTTTCTGGCACTGCTCAGGTGTTATGAGAGCCCAGGTTGCTCTGATAGTGGCCTTCAACTCTTCTGCGTTTTTGGGTCTGGCATTCTGCATCTTCCTTTTCACAATACCCCACAGATTTTCTATGGGGCTAAGGTCAGGGGAGTTGGCGGGCCAATTTAGAACAGAAATACCATGGTCCGTAAACCAGGCACGGGTAGATTTTGCGCTGTGTGCAGGCGCCAAGTCCTGTTGGAACTTGAAATCTCCATCTTCATAGAGCAGGTCAGCAGCAGGAAGCATGAAGTGCTCTAAAACTTGCTGGTAGACGGCTGCGTTGACCCTGGATCTCAGGACACAGAGTGGACCGACACCAGCTGGACTGCTGCTGAGTGGTCCAAAGTCATGTTTTCTGACGAAAGCAAATTTTGCATTTCCTTTGGAAATTGAGGTCCCAGAGTCTGGAGGAAGACAGAAGAGGCACAGGATCCACGTTGCCTGAAGTCTAGTGTAAAGTTTCCACCATCAGTGATGGTTTGGGGTGCCATGTCATCTGCTGGTGTCGGTCCACTCTGTTTCCTGAGATCCAGGGTCAACGCAGCCGTCTACCAGCAAGTTTTAGAGCACTTCATGCTTCCTGCTGCTGACCTGCTCTATGGAGATGGAGATTTCAAGTTCCAACAGGACTTGGCGCCTGCACACAGCGCAAAATCTACCCGTGCCTGGTTTACGGACCATGGTATTTCTGTTCTAAATTGGCCCGCCAACTCCCCTGACCTTAGCCCCATAGAAAATCTGTGGGGTATTGTGAAAAGGAAGATGCAGAATGCCAGACCCAAAAACGCAGAAGAGTTGAAGGCCACTATCAGAGCAACCTGGGCTCTCATAACACCTGAGCAGTGCCAGAAACTCATCGACTCCATGCCACGCCGCATTAACGCAGTAATTGAGGCAAAAGGAGCTCCAACCAAGTATTGAGTATTGTACATGCTCATATTTTTCATTTTCATACTTTTCAGTTGCCCAACATTTCTAAAAATCCCTTTTTTGTATTAGCCTTAAGTAATATTCTAATTTTGTGACACACGGAATTTTGGATTTTCATTTGTTGCCACTTCAAATCATCAAAATTAAATGAAATAAACATTTGAATGCATCAGTCTGTGTGCAATGAATAAATATAATGTACAAGTTACACCTTTTGAATGCAATTACTGAAATAAATCAAGTTTTTCAAAATATTCTAATTTACTGGCTTTTACCTGTATATATATATTTTTTTATTTTTATTTTTTGTTCTTTTTTTTTTTTTTTTTTAATTAATCAATCCAACAAAACAATACACAGCAATACCATAACAATGCAATCCAATTCCAGAACTATAGTGTCACAGTGGCTTACACTTGCATCCCATCTCATAAGCTTGACAACACACTGTGTCCAATATTTTCACAAAGATAAAATAAGTCATATTTTTGGTTCATTTAATAGTTAAAACAAATTGACATTATTGCAATCAGTTGATAAAACATTGTCCTTTACAATTATAAAAGCTTTTTACAAAAATCTACTACTCTGCTTGCATGTCAGTAGACTGGGGTAGATTCTGCTGAATGAATTGAGAATCGTTTTGAATCAGGAAAATATCGTTTTTGAATCGAGAATCGTGTTCAATCGAAAAAAAACAAAACTATATTGAATCGAATCATGACCCCAAGAATTGATATTGAATCGAATCGTGGGACACCCAAAGATTCACAGCCCTAATAGTTTTGTGTGCATTTTTTTATATCACAATATACTGCCAGAGAAAATTGTTTTTCCATTAACATAACTTGCTACATTACAAGTATTGTTTCATAAATGAGTAATACGATACTACATATGTCGAATTGATCAATACACAATGTAGTGATTAGAAACACATCCAAGTCTTTTCTTTAAGTCATCATTAGTATTGGTCCAGACACCCTGAAGTAAAGTAGAGGTCAAAGGTCGTGCTTCTTTCAGGATAAGCATGTCAAACCCATATAAGCACCAGGATGCTAATGTCCCATTCAGATTGTAGTAAACAGTCGCCAACTGTAAAAAACAATTGTCCCCTCTGACCTCCTGTACCAAGACTGCCCTTCTTTCCCGCCATTGATCCCTCGCTATCCTCCCACCTTGAGGGTAAGTGTGACAATCCTCTCCCTAAAAAGGCATTTTGTGGGTGAAAAGGTCTGCATTCAGAGCCTGAATGCTGAAAATGGATCACTTAGTGCCGCATGGGGTTCAAAGGTCAGCCCCGTTTTGGCGTGGACTGTCCCGCACGGCAGCTTTTGGTCTCTTCGGATTGCAGCTTTAGGGTCAAACGGATAACCTGGTCAAACACGACAGCTCCACTTCGACATAGAAAGAGTTAAATATCAGGTACGTGTTGTATCTTTAAATTTGCTGCTCCAAAGTAAAAGTCTTCTTTAACTATGTCTAAAAAAAACCTTCAATTTGCACCTAAGTTATGAGGGAGCTTGAACCATTTGAGTTCTCTTCTTAAAGAAAACAAGAATCACTAAGGGAGGTGTAGCAAAATGTAGTCATATTCATTGATAAACAAGTTTTTTTTATAATTTATTTAAAAAAAACAAGTGTCAGAGGCAAACTATTTCAATATTCCATTAAATAACTATTCGAAGGATTTAAGGAACCTTATTTTCATACCATTGTATTTCTTATACTCAGACGAAATTGAACACGAACATCACAAAATTGTTACGTTTGTTATTAGAAGGAGGAAATATTCAGTGTACTTTTATGTAATTTACTAAATACACATCAATATTTTATTTACCCATCTATTATTGTTCATTATTATATTTATAAAATCATTATTCTTAATTCCCTTTTTTCCGTAATTGTTTGTTTTTGTATGTTTTTTATTTCATAGTTTTTTTCATTGGACATTTAGAAAATAATGTTGTTTTTTTTACATTTAATTATATCTATGTACTATATTTTTTTACATTAAAATGTTAAAGAATATATATGTGTTTACTTTTTTATATTTAATGCACAATATATTCTACGTATAAAATGTATTTAGAAAAAAATATTTCAAAGAAATATAGTGAAATTATATTTATTTCACTATATCTGTTTGACATTTACATTGGCGGCGCGGGGATAGTTTTGTATTAGAAATATAGAATTATATTTTCTACATATAAATGTAGAAACATTTTATTATTTATTTAATTAATAAATATTTTGTTGAATATATTTTTACAATAAGTAACTTGAAAATAATATGATTTATTAATGATGTATTAATATTGCATCACTATGTTTTTAATATAAAACATTTGAAATTATTGTTTTTTTTAATAATTTGATTATGTTTAATTCACTGTTTTGTTTTGTTTTTAAATGGGAAAACATTTTTATTATTTTCAAAGTAGACAATAGGAATATGTTTTTTAAGTTGATTTGGAAAAACATGGTTTATTAATTGTTTTAATTTAATTTAATTCAATTCAATTCAATTATTTAATTTAATTTAATTTAATTTAATTTAATTTAAATCTGTTTGGATGCCAGCAGATGAAATGGAAGTTCTCACACTCCTGATGATGATGATGATGATGGTGGTGATTCAACTTCCCGCGCATTCGTTAATCTTACCCGCCAGTAAGTACATTCAATTTGCTTATTCAACATAATTTCCACTGGAACACATTGTCTCCTTTTTTGGTAATTCTAGGACCTGAAAAACTCCCTGCAGCTGTCGGCAAGATGGACTACTTGGACATGTATGACTTTGCGGAGGTGCCAGCCGAGCAATGGAAAGCCAAAAAAGAAGAGGAGGATGCTGACGCCAACCTGAGAGAAGACATATTGCGAGAAGAACAAGAGAGCAGGCTGGTTGCAGGAATCATTCCTCACGACATCCAAACTGCAAACACAAACATTGTAATACAAGAACATAAGGAAGGACTGAACACACTTTCCGCTCAGCTGGGGGAAGAATCTGAGATCCACATCCTCCGTCCCGCTTCTCCTGATCCTCCTCCAGCATCTCCTAGTGATCCCACTTCTTACACCACAGTCACTCTTGACTTGTCCTCTCCGTCTCCTGTCAAGCGCGAGTCCATTTCGCTGATGGAAGATGTCCTCACTGAGGTCCTGCAGAGTCCTGGACATTACTCCGAGCACACTAATGTAGAAGACGGAATGGTGCGAAATCTGCCGACTAGGACGCCTCCCCAAAATGTGCACATGGGAAAAAGAAACCCGGTCGAAATAGAACCAGAAACTGAAACTCAGTTGCCAATTAAGACAATAAAAGTCAGAGGTGGTAAAAAGGGAAGGAAAAGGAAGCAAAAAAACCCAAAGATGGCTATCAAAAAGCCCCATTTTCCTTACTTCCTGGACAACTACTGTCCCCCAGATTGTGCCTGCTATGGAGGGTAAGACACAGGGTTCAATTTATTATAGCCAGCTAACTAGTTTTCCTTTAGTTTACTCACTAGGCCAACTTTGTTGAAGTGTTTCATACAGCTGTTCCAATAAAAAAAAAACAGCGCCCTCTAGTGGGACGCCATCTAATCATCTTTATTTTCCAGGGTGGTCCAATGTTCGGACAAAGCAGTGGAAAAGATTCCGTACGGCGTCCCCTACAGTGTCCGCTACCTTCTGCTAATGAACAACCACATCGACAGCATCCAGCTGGACCTCCTCAGGGAATACGTCTCCATGGAGTTCTTGGTCCTGAGCAACAACCGTCTCAAAGACGGCACCATAGAGGGCGCGTTCGAGGGCGTCCCGGCCTTGAAGCGTCTCTACCTGGATGGGAACCTTCTGATGAGCGTGCCGACAGATCTTCCGGGTTCTCTAGAGGAGCTGCGCCTGGACAATAACGGTTTGGCGGTGATGTCAGAGGTAGCCTGGGCTCGGTGTCCTGGTCTCTTGGTGTTGAGTCTTAGGAACAACACACTAGGTGAAGGATCAGGATCTCTTCCGGACGCAGTGCTTTCCCCACTACGCCGCCTGCAAACTTTGAACCTGGACCTCAACCAGCTGACCTCGGTTCCGCTGGGGTTGCCCCTATCCGTGAAGGAGCTGTACCTCAGAGGGAACCTCGTTGAGCACTTCAGTGGGCGAGTCTTTGACGGCACACCCGAGCTGGTTGTGCTGGATCTGAGTGCTAACCGACTGACCAATAAGGGTCTTCCTAAAGACGCTCTCCTCAACGTGACCAACCTGGAGAGTCTCAACCTAGAAGGGAACCGACTCAAACAAGTGCCCCGGCACCTTCCCTTGTCCTTGAAGACCTTAAACCTTGAGTGCAACCTAATCTCCTCTGTTAAACGAAGAGCCTTTAGAAGCTTGAAAAACCTGGAACACCTGGGCCTGGCTCGGAACAAGATCTCCAAAGTGGTTCCAGGCGCCTTCCGAAGCTTGCCCGCCTTGCACCAGTTAGACCTTTGCCACAACGCCTTAAACCACGTACCCAGGCAGCTACCACAGGGTCTCCACTCTGTCGCGCTCACGCACAACAAGATCCACTCGGTGCCGCGGGATGCCTTCTGCTGGGGCCTTGCGGGTTCTGGATTCAGCAGGCTGGTCCGAGTCCAGCTGGAGAACAACTTGATTGACATGGCAATGCTGGATTCGAAGGCTTTTAGGTGCTTGAGAGGCTTCCAGGTGGTACATTTCTACTGAGCCAGAGGACAAGAAAACACACCCATGTTGAAATATTTATTGTTTTATTTTGGTGTATGAAGTGGGATCTTTTGATCATTTTCTGACACCCGAGATGTTTTTATTTCTGCTGGAAGAGACCAAAATCTATTAAAACGGGGATACTAGAAAAACTTTTGAGGAAAATAAAATTCACCTCATGAACAATACAATTTATTTATGTTTACTTCTTGCAAACATTATAGAAAAGATGCTGTAAATTTAATCAAACATCAATAAAAATTATTAGCGTTGTGCCTATTATGTTTATTCCATTGGTGACCCACTATATATACATTTTAGAACAAACACACACACACACACACACACACACACACACACACACACACACACACACACACACACACACACACACGCACACACACACACACACACACACACACACACACACACACACATATATATATATATATATATATATATATATATATATATATATATATATATATATATATATATATATATATATATATACATATACACATAAATACGATTGTCTGAATAATACATTTCATACATGGATTTAAAAAAGCAACATTCTTTTTATATGTTTTTAAAGAATACATATTTTTTAATACACAACAAGCAACATGTTTTTCATTTGATTTATTTTATTTTTGTTTAGTTTTTTTTCATATTAAAAAATGACAATAAAAGAACAAAAAAATGGTTCTTCTTCTTTTTAGCACAAAAATAATATCAAAGCAATTAAACAATGTTTTATCACATTTTTTTTTTAAAGTTTTAAAAAAGAGAAATATTAAGGTTAAACCATAAAAAGCAACACAATCTTTTATGATGGATTTGTCTTTTAAGATGGTATGTACATTTTTTAAATTTCATTTTAATGTCTTAAAAAAAAACGTGTCCAAAGGCAAACAAAAAAATCAATATGACATTTAATTTTTTTTTCTTCATATTTTCAATCAGAAATATTTCAAAGGAACCAAAAAATCTACAGGATATTTAATCTGATTATTTTTTGTTTCAAAAGTCATGCTTGATTAAAAAAAAGAATGACATGACTATTTTTGGGATTTGTCTTTTAAAACAAGTGAATGTATTATTAAATTATATATAAATTATATTTAATAGATTTTAATTAAATGTTTTTTTAAATAAGTTCATTTTAAACAGCAAAATTTACTTAAATTATTGGAGCAACAAAAATCAATAAAGTTTTCCCTTTTTTTCTTTTATTTATTCAAATATATATATTATGCATAGTACCTTAATGAAAACATGATTAATACTATAAATGGACCATGAATTAAAAAAAACATATTTATAGTATCTATAACAATAGTTTATATCGAATAAATGGGATACCATTTAATAAAAGACAATAAGATAGCATTTACAGGGAACCCTAACCCTAAATATATATTTTGTCAACAAAACCACAGACTGAGTATTTAAATGTATTGGCCGCCAGAGGGCAGTAGAGTATATGATAAAAATCCTTCGAGCTTGCTGATAGTTGCAATAAAAAAGTTGTGCATTTTAATTCAAAAAGGCTTTTTTTGGCTCTTTTCCACGAGTCAAACATTAGACTCTAACCATTTAGACTCGTGTGCATCAGGAAGTTTATCTTGTGGCTTCAAATGATATATTCACCTCCTCCTTTTTACAGGCATTCACTGTAAAGATGCTCTTTGACCTCAAAGTAGGGAGAATACACTTTATGATTAAATTCTCCCAGCGACGTGGCAACGTGAAGGGGGGAGTGAAGATGAGAGGTGAAGGAGGGAAGGAGGCAGGGAGGATGAAGGATCCAGGCACTGTTGGCTCAGTGTCCGGGAAGGGAAGAGCTTGGCTGGGCAAGGCGGCTCACCAGCACCTCCCGACAGTCCAGAAGGACCCTGACCCAAATCACAAATCCCTGCAGCCACCGAGAGAACCCTCACTGTGTTGAATATCATCAATCTTCATCATTTGCAGCGTGTTCTGCATACAAATAACAACAATTAGCCTCTTTTAAGGTTGGTTTTAAAGAAGCAACAACCTGCAAAAGTCATTTAAAGCTCATATTCAGATGGGAACTTGCACCTATCTGATATATAATGAAAAAAAAAAAAAAATCTCCTTGCAAAGGGTTAACTGACACCTCAGAACCGCAAAAGTGCTGTTGCAAGCCAGGGAGGGGAGGTGGCGCTTGCCGCAGAGGAAGGAGAAGAAGAGGGGAGGACCAGGGGAGCCAGAGGGACCTCCGCAGTCCACATGGAGCATGCATACATGTCTGCTAGTCTGCACGTCAGCACACTGTGCACGCCTAAACATTCTACAATCTTTTTTTCTTCCTGTCGTCGGATCAATAACTTTTCCAGCAGGCCATGCAAGCGCTTTGAGGCCAAAACGTGGCACGTAAACAATGAATCAGACCAGAAAATGAGAGAAATAATACAGCGAATAACCAACAAACTGGGATGGTAAACCATTTGACCAGCAAGCAACATTACGCTAGGTTGGCCCGGGGGTCAGCAACCCGCTTGCGGGTATATAGCGCCGCCCTAGTGGCTCCCTGGACCTCTTTCAGAGATGTGTGAAAATGGAAAAAGATAAAGAATTTTTATTTTTTTTTTAAATATATTTTCTGTAAGAGGACAAACATGACTCAGACCTTCCTAATTGTTAGAAATCCCACTGTTTATAAGTCAAAGTTAAGTTAAAGTACCACTCGGTGTGATGAAATGTGTCCTCTGCATTTGACCCATCCCCTTGTTCACCTCCTGAGAGGTGAGGGGAGCAGTGAGCAGCAGCAATGCCGCGCCCAGGAATCAATTTTTTTGTGATTTAGCCCCCAATTCCAACCTGAGTGCCAAGCAGGGAGGTAATGGGTCCCATTTTATAGTCTTTGGTATGACTCGGCCGGGGTTTGAACTCACAACCTACCGATCTCAGGGTGGACACTCTAACCACAAGGTTAATCTAAGTAAGATTGAATATCTCAAATAAGGGTGATATTTGCTTATTTTCTGTCTGATAAGATAATTCTTCTCATTAAGCAGATTTTATGTTAGAGTGTTTTACTTGTTTTAAGTGTTTTGGCCCTAAATTATCTCAGTAAGATATTACAGCTTGTCGCTGAGATTTTATGACCTATATTGAGTAAAACATGCTTGAAACTAGAATATCAACTGATGCAAAGCTGCGTCATTAACACTCACAAGTAGAGATGTCCGACAATATCGGCCTGCCGATATTATCGGTCGATAAATGCTTTAAAATGTAATATCGGAAATTATCGGTATCGTTTTTTTATTATCGGTATCGTTTTTATTTTTTATTTTTATTTTTTTTTATTAAATCAACATAAAAAACACAACTTACAATTAGTGCACCAACCCAAAAAACCTCCCTCCCACATTTACACTCATTCACACAAAAGGGTTGTTTCTTTCTGTTATTAATATTCTGGTTCCTACATTATATATCAATATATATCAATAAAGTCTGCAAGGGATACAGTCCGTAAGCTCCACTAATAGTACTAACCTTTAACAGTTAATTTTACTCATTTTCATTAATTACTAGTTTCTTTGTAACTGTTTTTATATTGTTTTACTTTCTTTTTTTATTCAAGAAAATGTTTTTAATTTATTTATATTATTTTATTTTATCAATATTTAAAAAAAGGACCTTATCTTCACCATACCAGGTTGTCCAAATTAGGCATAATAATGTGTTAATTCCACGACTTTATACATCAGTATCGGTTGATATCGGTATCGGTAATTAAAGAATTTGACAATATCGAAATATCGGATATCGGCAAAAAGCCATTATCGAACATCCCTACTCACAAGTATAAAACTACTTTTTTAAAGTTATAATTTCTTACTTTCTAGCATGAAAAAAAAAAATCATGATGCCGAGCGCATATAATTATGTCAAGATAATGACACTAGCATTTACTTAATTTAAGAATATTTTTCAACATATTGTGCAAAAAGGTCTCTTTTTTTTTTCTACCAAGAAAAGTGCACTTGTTATTAGTGAGAGTGTACTTATTTTAAGGTATTTTTGGGTTCATTGAGGTTAGCTAATTTTACTTGTTTTGGAAAGTCTTGACAAGCCGAATTTTCTTGTTCTATTGGCAGATAATTTTGCTTAATTCACATAAAATACCCTTGATTAATTTTTTTGTTTGAACACCGACTTTTTGCAGTGTGCCTCGCCCTCCAGGCAGTGCTCAAGGATTGTTTGCTGTCTTCTGTTGCCCTGTCTCCTGGTTCCTGCATTTCCTTTTGACATTAAAGTCATGTTTTCCTGCAACACGCCTGCCATCTCTGCATCTTGGGGTTCACCATCAACAAATCCTGACAATATGTCTGGGAACGCGACCGACAGTTAATCCTTGATATCAGTCGACAAATCTTTTTTTGATAAAGTATAGGGATCTGTTCCATTGCATAGTTTGCTTTTTTTTTTACTCGTATCTGCTATTAGCAGGAAGATCTCGGCCCCTTATGTGCTCAGATAGTTAGCGCCATCTTTAACCACCACTGGTTTTCACTTTTCCGGGAAAAAGTCACGTCGTGGAATACAAGCAATTGGAAGTTTTGGAAACAACACATTGACACAACTGAGGCGGACTGCGAACTAAGCCCTGTGAAACACCTTCAAAGGCCCGTGGGTTGCTACAGCACCACATCGTGTCTCAGTTTATCAGTCACTCATGTTTTTTTTTTAATACAATTTTCACACAAAAATTCTTCATGTTTTTGCTTCAAAGAGAAACAGCCATAAACCTGAACTCCACCTGAGGGCGACGCGTGGTCTCGTAAACGTCCACCCCCACCCTTATAAAAGCAGGTCAATCACCGGGGATCGCTCCTGCCTGCTGTTGCCGTGGCAGCAAAGTCTAGACGGCGGCCAGGCTAATAACAAAACAAAGTGAAAGAATTGCGGAAAAGGTCATGTGTGCAAGTTTTCCAGCGCTAAAAGCAGACATGACCTAAGTCCTTCAAAAAGGACGAAGGAGAAGAACCAGTGCATGAGTCAGCAACATTCGTTTGACACACGTGTTGCTTTCCCCTCTAATTTAGCTGTTCATTGTGTCAACGGCGTGGAATAGCCTCAACATTTAATGACGGATTAAACGTCGGTCGAAGGCAAATTGAGCATCTTATTGGTGGCGGGCGTCTGATTACTTTTCTCAACGCAAGCGTTCAGTGAACACACAATATTGGATATTTGAAGCACAGTACAATCCATCAAGCGGTGCGGCCTCATAGCTTACCAAAATCGTACTAAAACATGTTGATAGATTTTTGAGCGCCGCACATAAGGCGCACCGAGTTATAACGCGCACTGTCGAGTTTTGAGAAAATGAAATGTTCTCCCCGTGACTGCGTGGGTTCCCTCCGGGTACTCCGGCTTCCTCCCACCTCCAAAGACATGCACCTGGGGATAGGTTGATTGGCAACACTAAATTGGCCCTAGTGTGTGAATGTGAGTGTGAATGTTGTCTGTCTATCTGTGTTGGCCCTACGATGAGGTGGCGACTTGTCCAGGGTGTACACCGCCTTCCGCCCGATTGTAGCTGAGATAGGCTCCAGCGCCCCCCGCGACCCCAAAGGGAATAAGCGGTAGAAAATGGATGGATGGAAAGGTGTTGCGTCAGACCAGCTCTTACTGGTCAATCCCAAGTTCTTTCGATGACATATATGCTGAGTAAGAAGGATCACCAAGACAGAATAGGAATATTATCGGGTGTTATTAAAGCTTTAGGAGAACCACCTAGACCAATACATTCATTGGGGCGGCATGGCGTAGTGGGTAGAGCAACCGTGCCAGAAACCTGAGGGTTGCAGGTTCGCTCCCCACCTCTTACCATCCAAAAAAAAAAAAAAATCGCTGCCGTTGTGTCCTTGGGCGGGACACTTCACCCTTTGCCCCCGGTGCCACTCACACCGGTGAACTGAATGATGAATGATAGGTGGTGGTCGGAGGGGCCGTTGGCGCAAATTGCAGCCACGCTTCCGTCAGTCTACCCCAGGGCAGCTGTGGCTATAAAAGTAGCTTACCACCACCAGGTGTGAATGAATGATGGGTTCTACATGTAAAGCGACTTTGGGTACTTAGAAAAGCGCTATATAAATCCCAGTTATTATTATTATTATTATTATTATTTCTGCAGGAAAATAAAGGTGGATGTAGTTTCTTTGATGACATGGTCCATGCTATTCACAGCCACTAGGGGGCATATTCACCTAAAATCTGGAGTGGGACATTCCTGGTCGTTGCGATGTCGTGATCAAATCGCAACACAAATTTAACCAATCCCCGTGAATTGTGTGCAGCCTCGCAACTTCCCTTCACATTTTAGCAAATCAGCGTCCGTGACCGTCAACCCAGCAGGCTCAAGACGTTGATACAACGTTGATTACACATACATGTCCTGTAAAACTGACCTTGCAAAATAGTTATATTTGTAAATTGACACAACGTTGATGTCCAACGTTGGATCCACGTTGTTGGTTGGGAAATGACCAAATTTCAAAGGTCAAATCAACGTCACAACCTGACCTTGAATAAACGTCGTCGAAAAGCATGTTGTTTCAACGTTGTGTTTGTGTTGTAGAATATTGGTTGGGAAATGACCAAAATTCAATGGTCAAACCGATGTGTGGGCTGGCTCGGGGTGGAGGACAGAGTAAAACAACTTGCACTGAGTCTAGTCTATAAAATCCGCTCCACCTCCCTGATACCGAAGTACATGTCAAACTACTTCCTTAACGTAAATGACTGCCATAACCACAACACCAGGGGGAGCTCCACAAACCACGTTAAACCCAAAGGTCTTAACTCATTCTCTTTCTATGCCACATCAATATGGAATGCACTCCCAACAGGTGTAAAAGAAAGTGCATCTCTACCCTCCTTCAAAACCGCACTAAAACAACACCTCCAGGCAACTACAACCCTAAACTAACACCCTCCCCTTTCCACATCCCACCTCCCCGGATTGAAATTAATCAAATGTAAATAATCAAGTGTATATACTTGTTCTTATGCTTTCTGAGCTCACTATGTTCACTGCTCGCAGTACATATCCTACCAAGTCAGACCTACACTGTTTCAATGTCCATTTCTCTGATGATGCAATTGTTGATGACTGAAGTGTTGATATCAACCAAACCTAACCCCCCCGCCCCAACCCCTCCACATCCCACCCCCCGGATTGTAAATAATGTAAATAATTCAATGTATATACTCTGATGATGAGTAACTTGTGTGATGACTGTATTATTGTCATGTCTGTGTGATCATGTTTTTGTTTTGGTCATGTTCGGTTTTGTTTTTGGACTTTTTGTGCACTTTTGTTTTGTCACCATAGCAACCATTAGTTTTCACCTGTCACGTCACGCACCTGTTTCACGTTTTGAGTCACGCACCTGTTTTCGTTAATCATGTCTGTAGTATTTAAGTTCATTGTTTTCAGTTTGTCTTTCGGGTGACATCCCGCATTTATACTCTCCACACACCCTTATGACCCTTGCTGCGCTTTTTCATGCCGTTTTTTCATCCAAGTAAGTTTTCTTTATTCATGCCATAGTTTGCAAGTTTTGTTTAATTGTTCATAGTTTCTGCCAATGTGCAAGTTCTGTGTTTATAGTCTAGTTTTGTACCTCCGCCCCTGTGCGCGCCTTTTGTTTGATCCTTTTTTTTGTAGTTACAGTGTTTAAATAAATTATGTACTTACATTCCCGTCTCGCCCGAGCCAACTTTCCGTTGCATCCCGGAAAAGCAAACACCCAGGACCAAGTCATGACAATTATGCTGATAGTATATATTTATACCATGAATTGATTAACGTGGACCCCGACTTAAACAAGTTGAAAAACGTATTGGGGTGTTACCATTTAGTGGTCAATTGTACGGAATATGTACTGTACTGTGCAATCTACTAATAAAAGTCTCAATAAATAAATCAATCAATCAATGTCAGAACACAACGTTGATTAAAAATGGTTAAAAAGCATGTTGTTTCAACGTTATGTTCGAGTAGCTCAACCTCAGGACCTAATTCAACAAGTTCTTAACGTTGTTTTAATGTCTTGTGCCTGCTGGGAACGCTTGAATCAAAACTTGTTTCTTGTGCAGACAAAGCAAGCACAACAACATGTAACAATATATCAACTCTTTATTGCTCAACCGGCACATTTGTCGTCCTTTCGCGTAGCTTAGACCTACTACCTGTTCCTGTCTACATCCCTAGGCCTTCTGGGTAATGTAGTACATCTACCACCTAGTTTACAAGTATTTATATATTTATTTATTTGCATCACTTACCTAGCAAAGAGGCAGCATGTAAATGGTAAATGGGTTATACTTGTATAGCGCTTTTCTACCTTCAAGGTACTCAAAGCGCTTTGACAGTATTTCCACATTCACCCATTCACACACACATTCACACACTGATGGTGGGAGCTGACATGCAAGGCCCTATCCACTACCCATCAGGAGCAAGGGTGAAGTGTCTTGCTCAAGGACACAGCGGACGTGACGAGGTTGGTAGAAGGTGGGGATCGAATCAAGAACCCTCAGGTTGCTGGCATGGCCACTCTCCCAACCGCGCCAAGCCGTCCCCATGTACATGTCGGAGATGTTGAAGTGTGATGATAATCTCTCGTCGTCTCTCATTTAATGCTCGGAAGGTGGTGGTGTAAATGTGTTGGAACATAAATGAAAGTTTGCGATGGACAAACACTTTTCAAGTGTGAAACAAACACGGAGAATGTCTACAACTTGTGTACTACAGAGCAGACAGCGGACAATAAGGAAGTTGTTGGTGGTGTTTCTTTCTATAATTATGATTCATTATGATTATTAGTTATAATGAAACAAACAGTGCGGTCATTTGACAGTGAGTTTTAAGTCTGTGCGCTATAAAAGGAGTAAAACATCAATACAGTATTTGTTTTCCAATTTTTTTGTTGCAATCGCCTGCTTTTTGGGACACTTGAAACATTTCTAACAAAAAACCAAAAAAAACGCAAGTTGATTCAATGTCATTGAACAAAAACAAGGCTCAAAACTTTTGCACAGCTTTCTGAAAAAAGCCGTTGCGAATTCAAGCATTATAGGTCCAAAAAAGCTTGTGAAATCCTGGAATGACTGGCTATGATATGCTGTGATGTAATTATTTATTATTACTTATTTTTACCCGGGCACAAGCACAAAACTCACAAAATGTATTGTAGTGTGCCTGCTAAGTGGCCCGCCCTCTTTGCAGCATCATTTATTAGAATAATTCTCAAATTCAACCTTCCTACCAGAATTTCAATACCTGATTGGTAAAAACATTATTTTTGTGTTTCTTAATTTTGTACCCAAATTATTTTATTCATTAAATTATTTAATAATAAGAGATAATTCTCATAAAATTCATTAAATTAATTGATTTATTCAAATGATGATCTACAGGTACAATGAAATGACAGTAGAGAGTACAAAATGTGCTTTATACAAATGTTGTGACTCAAATGCTTGGAAAAATCCCATTGACGCATAGAGGCTAAAACTCGGGTCTTTATTTTAGCTCTGACCGCCTCCACTCAGCTCCAGTGTCGGAGTTGGCAGTAAATTGTGTCACATTAACGCTAAAGAGGTCGTCTTTGTGCATTCATAGCTTTGTCTGACCGAGAAGCAGGGCCCACTCTGGACGGGACAACTAAAAAATCCAGATGTTAGCAGTCAGAAGCTGTGCTCCTAATAATCTGATTTGTTTCCACTCTTCTTGGCGACGTGGGAGCAGCAGATGGTTGGATGGAGGCACCAGCAGAATAAATTACTCTATGCACACTTCTTTGAGGCTTGAAAGCAAACTTTGACAACTTACTTTTTTTAGAAATGGGAGCGATAGTCTACGCTTTGAACGGATCTTTGTATGGACTCGTTATGTTGACCCGAAGAGACAAATTCATCTTACCGACTTCAAATCTCTCATATTTGACAATTTGACAAAGTCCGATGATAGTATTTAAAGTGACATTATTTTTAGACAATTGAGACAGTTGGAATGTTTTTCTGTGTGTCTGTAGCTTTAAGGCTAACTCCAAAAGGCGCTAATGTGCAGTTGTTCTACTTTTTACCTCGACACTGTAATTGATGCTATATATCATGTGCAAGTACGTAACATTACAGTGTAATCATTCCCTCCAGGATTCCGCTGGCTTTTTTTGTGATTGCTCGCGGCCGCCCGAGTTAGAAGATTTTCTTTTTTTTTATAAAGTTGCGGCAAAATTTCGAGCCTTATTTGGTTTTCGATAACATTGATTCAACCTGTGACTTTATGATTTGTTATCGATGTTTCAAGTGTTCCCTCTAGCCCTGACCTCAAAAAGCATAGAATTACAACAAGATTTGGAAAACAAATACGGTATTGATGTTTTACTCGTTTTATACCATACAGATTAAAATAAGACACATGTAACAAACAGTAAAAGCACATTGTCAAATGTCTCTTTCTTTGCGCTGTCCTCAAATCTAAACATCAGACATGGAAATGATCAGCTGGACTCTCGACGCAATTGACAAAATCTTTTCGACGAGGAAAAGAGGTTCGTGGGAGGCTGGCTGCCCTGATGGAACCTTTGCTGCGGGGTACGTGAGAGATTCCTGGGATAAATGGAGAATCATGTGCCTCTCAGTCCTTTCCATCGAGGACGTGGAAGACATCTACCTATTTGGAACCGTGATCGCGGAGCACCTGCTGATTGGGCTGGGCATTGCTCTGGTGTATCGTCAAATTCGTAAGACGATGGCAGCCACTCAAGGAGCCCAAAGGCTGTTCGTCGCAATGAATGGTTTGGGCAGGGCTGTGGGAACACAGACTGCGGCGATTTCTGAACTGAATCGCAAGATGGATCACATCATGGAGAAGCTTGCTGAAAATGAAAATTTAATTGAATTTAAGAGCAGCCAGCATGGACGAATAGAACAGACAAGTCATTGTTTTGTCTGTTCGCGGAAAACAAACATCCTAATCTACGATTTGACTCCCTCGAATGGCCTTGACGCTGTGAAAAACAGGACCAGGCTGTTCTGAAAAAACACCCCCGAGGAAACCTCAATGATGGACGCTTTTGACCTCCCTCCCTCCCTCCTCAACGAGACCTGGAGTCGAACTTTTGCAGATCGGCCTCAGTGTATAAAAAACATTACATCAATTGGGCACACACACACCCCCTCCCCCACCCCACGCTTTCACCACCGCTTCTTTCCCCTCGGGGTGATGTTCGGATGGCAGTGCATCATAGCAGCAGTCGCCTTCCAGGGCCCCAACTCCCCACCCCTCTGTTGCAAGTTTGTCGTGATTAAATGTAACATGTCTATGTGTGCATTGCATGGAGGTTTTTTCCCACTCCAGACTAGGCCCCCTTAGGAGCCCAGTCTAGAATGTATTTTTTTACTCATCTTTTTCCCCCAGCGTTTTACCTTTTTCCCATCCTTTACGGGGCGCCTTACGGCGACCCATCAGCGTTCCTGTTCTGTAACCCTGTACACTGTTTGTTTGTCTAATCTTGAACGGGATTGTGCTGAAAACAAAGTTCCGTTGTACTTGTGCAGTGACAATAAAGACCTATCTATACATCTATCTATCTGACTGTGCTGTTTGAATTCATTACAACTAATAATAGTAATAATTCATCATAATTATAGAAATAAACACCAACAAGAATTCCCTATTGTTCACTGTCTGCTCTGTCGTCCACAAGTTGCAGACATTCTCCGTGTTTGTTTTATGCTTTAAAAGTGTTTCTCCATTTGAAACATTCATTTATGTTCCGACCCATTTAAACCCGCATATTAAGAGCATTTGTAAACTATTGACAGCAATCTACAGCAATATTTTTTGCTGGTAACTGAGAAACAGTGAAAGTTTATCATCACACTTCAACTTCTCTAACATTTAAATGCTTTCTCTTTGCTAGGTCAGCATTGCAAACAAATATATGTTCTTAATTGTCTTACGCTTGGTAAATGAATGTGAAATAAATATATAAATAGACATAGTAAATGTTTATACACTACATTGTCCAGAGGGCTTAGTGCTGTAGACTTGAACTGGAAGTACAGTAGGTATGAGATACATGTATCATTAACAGCGACATCATGCTAGGTTAGCATTTTTTAATGAAGAAAAACCAAAACAGATCAGCAAGTCGACTGATGAATTGTTGATTTTATTTTAAGGTGTATAGCGAAGCCTGTTTTTTTATTTCATGATTACAAGCCTGTCCAACGTCAACTGGTGGATGTACACATCTACAGTGTGAAGGAGATTCAGATGGCCCTGTCAGTCGCGGTTTATCTGACGCATGAAACGTGACGAATCAGGGGGATGCACTATCCACTTTAGCCACTAGATGGCAGTATAGTGTTGAATATCTTAAAATGTGTTTGACCACAGTGGCAGTTGCTATGTAGAGTGGCGCTTTTCAGCATTTTCAGCATTTTCAACATTTCTCAACCAGCTATTGCAAGGAATTTTGGGATTTCACCATCTACGGTCCGTAATATCATCAAAAGGTTCAGAGAATCTGGAGAAATCACTGCTAGTAACATTGAATGCCCGTGGCCTTCGATCACTCAGGCGCTACTGCATCAAAAATCGGCATCAGTGTGTAAAGGATATCACCACATGGGCTCAGGAACACTTCAGAAAACCCCTGTCAGTAACTACAGTTCATCGCTACATCTGTAAGTGCAAGTTAAAACTCTACTATGCAAAGCGAAAGCCATTTATCAACAACACCCAGAAATGCCGCCGGCTTTGCTGGGCCCGAGCTCATCTCAGAGGGACTTACGCAAAGTGAAAAAGTGTTCTGTTGTGTGACAAGTCCACATTTCAAATTGTTTTTGGAAACTGTGGATGTCGTGTCCTCAGGAACAAAGAGGAAAAGAACCATCCGGATTGTTATAGGCGAAAAGTTCAGAAGCCAGCATCTGTGATGGTATGGGGGTGTATTGGTGCCCAAGGAATGGGTAACTTGCACATCTGTGAAGGCACCATTAATACTGAAAGGTACATACAGGTTTTGGAGCAACATATGTTGCCATCCAAGCAACGTTATCATGGACGCCCCTGCTTATTTCAGCAAGACAATGTTAAGCCCTGGCTTCATAGTAAAAGAGTGCGGGGACTAGACTGGCCTGCCTGTAGTCCAGACCTGTCTCCCATTGAAAATGTGTGGCGCATTATGAAGCCTAAAATACCACAACGGAGACCCCCGGACTGTTGAACAACTTAAGCTGTACATCAAGCAAGAATGGGAAAGAATTCCACCTGAGGAGCTTAAAAAATGTGACTCCTCAGTTCCCAAACGTTTACTGAGTGTTGTTAAAAGGAAAGGCCATGTAACACAGTGGTGAACATGCTCTTTCCCAACTACTTTGGCACGTGTTGCAGCCACAAAATTCTAAGTTTATGATTATTTGCCCAAAATAATTAAGTTTCTCAATTCGAACATTAAATATCTTGCCTTTGCAGTCTATTCAATTGAATATAAGTTTAAAGTTTTTATTTACCATTTACACAACGTGCCAACTTCACTGGTTTTGGGTTTTGTAGAATGAAATCACATCATTGTGACGATTTTGGTAACCTAATATCCATCCATCCATTTTCTACCGCTTGTCCCTTTCAGGGTCGCGGGGGGCGCTGGAGCCTATCTCAGCTGCATTCGGGCGGAAGGCGGGGTACACCCTGGACAAGTCGCCACCTCATCACAGACGTAATAACCAAACATATTGAAATATTCGAAACATGACTTAAGACACAAATGGGATAAACCTCTCTAGCACCCCACAGTGTTGACAAGTGGTATTGCGAGTTGTTGTGTTTGTGACAGGTTGGGTTGCTCGATATTACTGATGCAAAATCAGGCCTTTATTTTAAGATGTGTAGCAAAGCCTATTGTGTTTTTTTTAATTACCAAGCTGATTATACAGGTAAAAGCCAGTAAATTAGAATATTTTGAAAAACTTGATTTATTTCAGTAATTGCATTCAAAAGGTGTAACTTGTACATTATATTTATTCATTGCACACAGACTGATGCATTCAAATGTTTATTTCATTTAATTTTGATGATTTGAAGTGGCAACAAATGAAAATCCAAAATTCCGTGTGTCACAAAATTAGAATATTATTTAAGGCTAATACAAAAAAGGGATTTTTAGAAATGTTGGCCAACTGAAAAGTATGAAAATGAAAAATATGAGCATGTACAATACTCAATACTTGGTTGGAGCTCCTTTTGCCTCAATTACTGCGTTAATGCGGCGTGGCATGGAGTCGATGAGTTTCTGGCACTGCTCAGGTGTTATGAGAGCCCAGGTTGCTCTGATAGTGGCCTTCAACTCTTCTGCGTTTTTGGGTCTGGCATTCTGCATCTTCCTTTTCACAATACCCCACAGATTTTCTATGGGGCTAAGGTCAGGGGAGTTGGCGGGCCAATTTAGAACAGAAATACCATGGTCCGTAAACCAGGCACGGGTAGATTTTGCGCTGTCCTGTGGAAGTCCTGTTGGAACTTGAAATCTCCATCTCCATAGAGCAGGTCAGCAGCAGGAAGCATGAAGTGCTCTAAAACTTGCTGGTAGAAGGCTGCGTTGACCCTGGATCTCAGGAAACAGAGTGGACCGACACCAGCAGATGACATGGCACCCCAAACCATCACCCAACCATGCAAATTTTGCATTTCCTTTGGAAATCGAGGTCCCAGAGTCTGGAGGAAGACAGGAGAGGCACAGGATCCACGTTGCCTGAAGTCTAGTGTAAAGTTTCCACCATCAGTGATGGTTTGGGGTGCCATGTCATCTGCTGGTGTCGGTCCACTCTGTTTCCTGAGATCCAGGGTCAACGCAGCCGTCTACCAGCAAGTTTTAGAGCACTTCATGCTTCCTGCTGCTGACCTGCTCTATGGAGATGGAGATTTCAAGTTCCAACAGGACTTGGCGCCTGCACACAGCGCAAAATCTACCCGTGCCTGGTTTACGGACCATGGTATTTCTGTTCTAAATTGGCCCGCCAACTCCCCTGACCTTAGCCCCATAGAAAATCTGTGGGGTATTGTGAAAAGGAAGATGCAGAATGCCAGACCCAAAAACGCAGAAGAATTGAAGGCCACTATCAGAGCAACCTGGGCTCTCATAACACCTGAGCAGTGCCAGAAACTCATCGACTCCATGCCACGCCGCATTAACGCAGTAATTGAGGCAAAAGGAGCTCCAACCAAGTATTGAGTATTGTACATGCTCATATTTTTCATTTTCATACTTTTCAGTTGGCCAACATTTCTAAAAATCCCTTTTTTGTATTAGCCTTAAGTAATATTCTAATTTTGTGACACACGGAATTTTGGATTTTCATTTGTTGCCACTTCAAATCATCAAAATTAAATGAAATAAACATTTGAATGCATCAGTCTGTGTGCAATGAATAAATATAATGTACAAGTTACACCTTTTGAATGCAACTACTGAAATAAATCAAGTTTTTCAAAATATTCTAATTTACTGGCTTTTACCTGTATACATGATCATTGTTATATTGCGCATAAAAATGGGGACCTTGAAAAAGTTCAACAGGACATTTGAGCCCCTGAGTGATGACTTTTTGGACAATTCCCGACGCAGACGTCATTGCAAAGAGCGAACAGCGACATCCTGTTGCAGGCCCTGACGGCACGCCGAAAAAATAAACTTTAAAAGCTAAAAAAAAAAGGGAAGTAGGACACAGCTGGGGTCGCCTAACAACACCGTCTGTCTCGCGCTCAGATTCCCGTGATGGACACGTCGGGACAAGAGCTTCCAGTAAAAACAGCGTTTACATTTTCATAGCAGCTTGCTGGTGTCGGCTGATCCCAGCACACACACACACACACACACACACACACACACACACACACACACACACACACACACACACACACACACACACACACACACACACACACACACACACACACGCACACACACACACACACGCACTCTCTCACACTGTTGTTGAATGCTTCAAGATGTTTGCAAGGAACTTTCCATTGGATCTGCTGCCATTTTTTACCAAACATGGCCAAAAACTCCGCCAAGTTAATGTAGTGGATAGGTTGGTGGTTTTATTGCTGCTTGCAATCACCAGGCAGGAACATTAGTCCACACTCACACACTCACACACACACAACCAATATTTTATAGTCCAGATCAAATAAACTGAAGTCCCGACAGCATTCCTGACAACCTGGGAATGGCGGCTGAGGCGGTTCTTCGCTTGATGTAGAAATAGGAAAACAGTCCAGAATGAAAACAGTGAGAAAGAATCTTTCTCATATTTCATAGAAATATTAAATGACATTAATAGGAACTCGTAAATATTTTTATTGGTGTTTTGTTATTTAATCATATAAACTATAATTTGCAAGGAAATTGCTTTTATTAGGGCTACAAACAACACAACCTATGTACAGTATCTACTACCTCGCAACATTTTTAACCACAATAATTCATGCCTTGCAAGTGTTAATACAATTTTACATGATTTATATATAGACATATAAAACATGTAAAATTGTAAAACTGTACTAAACATATTTAAATATGCATATAAAACATGTAAAACTGTATTAAACACTTCCAAGGCATGCATTATTGCCCTCAATACTGTAAATCTTAAATTCTGTGATTATATCAGCCATATGCAAAAAGGTACTTAAAAAAACCTAATAAAAGTAACGTATTTAGTGAAAAAAATAACAAAAAATAAATACAAATACTAGTATTAAAGTTTTTGGAAATCATAAAAATGCACACACAATTTGGAGATGAATATAAAAAAGAATAAAACATTCTATAATACGTAATGTATTTTAAAATGTTCAACTCCAAAAAAAAAGTACATTTGAATAAACAATAATTACCTCTATTATGTGTAGATGAATATGACAAAAAACCTAAATTCAACGAAAATACCACTAAAATGTGTCGATGAATGATTGAGAACATAACAAAGAGAAAATAAACACTAATGCTCACTATAAGGTGAAGTTTAATATAAAATGTAAAAAGATATGATACAAAAATATATGAAATTGAGTTTAAAAATATTACAAATACATTAAGATGATTGCTGTATTATTTTTCAATTCCCAAAATGGGGAGATTAGTGCATTATAAAATAACAACGAAAAGTACTAGTGCACCCTATTATGTGTAAATTAATTTCAAATGATCAAAAACACCACTATAATGTGGAGACAAACTATTTAGGAAATAAAAAATAAATGACAAAATAAATACCGACGCCCACAATAATGTAGATGTGAATACAAAAAATGTGGGGGGAAAAACGCACATATAGCTAATCAAATGAACAAATATATACAAATACTCACACGATTTAAAACGCAATACACAATTTTAAAAACTACAACTCATAAAAATGCTTTTGCAAACTAACAAGATGTCAAAATTAGTATAACATAAAACAATAAATAAAATAACAGAATCAATACTAATTCTCCTTACAATGCGAATGTAAAAAAAACAAATACACTTAAAAATGAACAAAAAAAGCACCAAAATGCGGACATAATAAAAAATGGAGAAAAAGAAGATGACAGACAAATGCTGATGAAATGTGGCAGATGAATATAAAATATTAAAGAAAATACTGTTTTGCATTTGTAGCTTTTCAACAGGACTTTGACAACATAAAAAAAACTCAACTTTGTGACAGAACCGATTCCCTTGAACAGCAGCGCCCTCCCCCTCCTCATCCCTGCAGGCCTTTGGAAATATGCTGACTGTCAGCTTTTTGCTCTGAATGTGTTCTGTCACGGCGGATTACTGCAATTTACTTCCACAACGTCTGAACATGCACTAAAAGCATCATCAGACATGCTGAAGGGGGAAAAAAGAACGTTTAATGTAATGGCTGCTGAGATTTTAAGGTGGGGCAGCTACGACAAATTTCAAACAACGTAATTACATTTCATTGCATAAGCTCTTTGATGAGCGGTATAGTGTCAAGGGTAGTATTATTAATGCTTGAACAATACACACGCCAACAGCTAGGTGGCAGCAGCGCCCGACTGACCAAAAAACACGAGGACGTACACAAAGACAACGGGTTTACCGCATATACGCTAAGTCAGTGTTTTTCAACTAATGTCCGTCGACATTGTTTCATTTATTGTAGCGTCTGTCGTGACGCTTTAAGGAGGACAGGAATTCCATCGATTACTTTATTGAGCAAAACTTTTTAATGTCGACCGTAACCACACCAATAATATTAGTAAAAAATTTCTATTTATCAAAACTGGCCATTTTCTGCCGTACAAACTAGGCCAAAACCAACTTTGTGTCAAGTGTCAAATCAACATCAGCCGCTCGCTCTTTCTCACCTGCACCAACACACCTACTGATGGCACTTAGGCCCCTTCTACACTAAGCCGGCTAAGGTTATCCTGATGTCACTTCCTGTGTGGGGCGCGGTCTTTCTGGCGTCACTTCCTCTCCGAACTCAGTTTGTAAATGTTAGAATAATTGTATCTAAGTTATCATAAAACTTTGTGTTACATTGAGTTCAGCTCGCCCGGCGAGAAGACAAAAGCTGTCTTTGATCCTACCAAACAAAAGGCTTGTAAAACTCCACTGTGTAGGATGGGGAGCGACATGAGGATTCTGTTTCTTTGATGTATAGTAATCCACAGAAAGATTTTGTCTTGACCCGAGAACTACAAAGCGGAGAGGAAGCAGGACCAGACTCCCCTCCAGGCAACCTTTTCTTTGAACTGTTTTACGACCTTTTCTTTGAACTGCTTTAATCAAAGGCGATGGCTGTTTACGACCCCCCCCTCCCTTAGAAACAGCTGTTGCCATGTAATCAGGGAAAGTCCAAATAAAAGAGGAGGCGTACAATCTTTCGTAAGAGCGTGGTGAGACTGTACAAAGAGTACAGTCCAGACGTCTCTCCTCAATTGAGCCAAATTTAATTCTGTCTCTGTTTAATTCCTTGCTTCTTGTCTTGTAGATGTCATCAGTGTTTGAACCTGACAGTAAACAATCAATGAGTCTATACAAAGCTAAGAGCCGGAGATTCAAGAAAAACACGGCGCACTTACCCGTGTAAAAAATTGTCCGAGGAGGGGGGACCTTAAACGATAGTTTAGTGCGGCTGAAACTGGGCTTAGGCTAAATAATTATTTGGTTAAGGGGTTATCCGGCTTAGTGTAAACATAGCCTTAGCCACTGACGCGTTTATGGCCACACAAAAAGTCGGACAACTCCAACGCCTCACAAAAAGCATAAATTCAGAGCAGTTCGATAAAGTTAAAACAAAGGAAGTTGACCTGATTCGGTAAATGAACCAGGAAGTCCCTACTACTACTACAAAATAAAATAAAAGTCGCCATCATACATATGGTTGCCACACCTTAAAAATTAGTAGGGTTTTTTTTTACGTGAAAAAAGAAATAAAGTATGTATGAATGGATATATATACAGGTAAAAGCCAGTAAATTAGAATATTTTGAAAAACTTGATTTATTTCAGTAATTGCATTCAAAAGGTGTAACTTGTACATTATATTTATTCATTGCACACAGACTGATGCATTCAAATGTTTATTTCATTTAATTTTGATGATTTGAAGTGGCAACAAATGAAAATCCAAAATTCCGTGTGTCACAAAATTAGAATATTACTTAAGGCTAATACAAAAAAGGGATTTTTAGAAATGTTGGCCAACTGAAAAGTATGAAAATGAAAAATATGAGCATGTACAATACTCAATACTTGGTTGGAGCTCCTTTTGCCTCAATTACTGCGTTAATGCGGCGTGGCATGGAGTCGATGAGTTTCTGGCACTGCTCAGGTGTTATGAGAGCCCAGGTTGCTCTGATAGTGGCCTTCAACTCTTCTGGGTTTTTGGGTCTGGCATTCTGCATCTTCCTTTTCACAATACCCCACAGATTTTCTATGGGGCTAAGGTCAGGGGAGTTGGCGGGCCAATTTAGAACAGAAATACCATGGTCCGTAAACCAGGCACGGGTAGATTTTGCGCTGTGTGCAGGCGCCAAGTCCTGTTGGAACTTGAAATCTCCATCTCCATAGAGCAGGTCAGCAGCAGGAAGCATGAAGTGCTCTAAAACTTGCTGGTAGACGGCTGCGTTGACCCTGGATCTCAGGAAACAGAGTGGACCGACACCAGCAGATGACATGGCACCCCAAACCATCACTGATGGTGGAAACTTTACACTAGACTTCAGGCAACGTGGATCCTGTGCCTCTCCTGTCTTCCTCCAGACTCTGGGACCTCGATTTCCAAAGGAAATGCAAAATTTGCATGGTTGGGTGATACAACGAAAATTCGGCTGTCGAAAATAGACTTTTCTCACCAAAACCGGACGTTGTGATGAAATATCCACTTCTGCTGGCGGGCCGCGTCTTTCCCCGCGCACACGAGTGACGTAGCTCGCTCAAAGCTGCGCTGTAAAAAAAAAAAGTTGAGAAAACGCACATTTTCAAGTTAACATGATGCAACAGGATTTTTCCGTTTTCTCAACTTTTGACTACTGCTGGCCAGACACTGTTTTGGTAGTTAAACATAGTGAAACCTTATTTCTGAGTCTGACTAACTTGAAAACTATAATTAGTCCAACAAAACATACCAAAACAGTGTCTGGCCAGCAGTAGTCAAAAGTTGAGAAAACGCAAAAATCTTGTTGCATCACGTTGCCTTGAAAATTTGCGTTTTCTCAACTTTCTTTTTTTTTTACAGTGTGACGAAAAAGTCACATTCAGGTCGCATTCAGGTCACACTGCGTTTACTGAAGTAACATTTCAAAAGATCAGATTCCAATCGGATTTGGACTACCTCTTGATGTGGCTTGAATCTGATGCGAAAAGAGCAAATTTGAAGCACTTTTGGAGAAAAATATCCAACAGTGTCACTTGAGGGCAAAACAATCAGATTTGGTGTGCTGTATAAACGGGGCCAATGACTCCCCAATCAGATGTGTGCTTATTCTATATTTAAAATGTTAATTTACGGATATTAATCATGAAATTATGTTACTAAATGACAAGAAATGCTCATAAAAATATCTATTTTGCAGACAGAAAGGTACAGGAATGTAAACTTTATCCCATGCTTACATCTCATTGTGCAACATGTGAATGTTTTAAGGGGAACTCAGTGTGATCTCTTAAAGGGGTACAAATGATTTCCAAAGCAGGACCTCCACCCAGTTATACCATACTAGTACATAGCTCATGAAAAACACCTTTTTTGGGGGGTTATTTTCATTGTATGTGTGCCAAATCTCCTTTATAAAAAAAAAAAAAAGGTCACAGAAATGACTGCTGTCATTTGATTATAATAATAAGACATTTAAATTGTTATGATGTCATGTGTGAAACAGGTGTGCTGCTGGTATGGTAGAAAAATTGTCTGCCATTGTTCTACACGATTGGTTTTCTTGCTCAAACCTTTTCTAATATTATCGTAACAAATCATAATCGGTATTGTTTTGGAAGAGAAAAAGTTGCATGGGGACACTCCTAGTGATCAAATTAGGTAGCATTTTAATTCAAGGGGGATGTGAAAAAAAATCGTAATAAGAACATAATTAAGAAGTGCTTTGGTGGGACTTAACAGTCCCTTAAGTGGCCACACACACACACACACACACACACACACACACACACACACACACACACACACACACACACACACACACACACACGACTTACACTCATATCAACCGAACAGGATCGCGGTTTATTTCATTAAGGGGAGAATACATTCCATTCTGGCGGTGATGTTGACACAGAGCGTTCGAGCCCGGCCTTGCCATTCGCCCGCGGGTGTCAAAAAAAAAAAAAAATGAAGAAGAATCCGCTCGAGAGCTTACTTCTAAATACTTGCAGGGATCTGAGGAAAAAGTCCGAGCTCAGCAGAAACATGGCACTGCTTTTAATCATCATCTTGATCCCGCTTCCTCGTCTTAAAGCTGCACATAATATTAAATCAGAGATGATGTTTTGTTTTTTTTGCATCTTTATTCACTTCAACACACCAGAGCTCTTTGTGTAATTATGTCTGGAAGCCAATTGACTCTTTCATTCCTGTTTGCCTGTATGACCATCATCTTTTATTATTCAACAGAGATGTTCTCACGGCGGTTACCAAGGAAACGGCCCATCATGAACACCTTGACATGAGCCTTTTGGGGGCCGTTGAGGATAAATGCAAGGAAAAGTGCATTAAATAATGTTGTGTAGCAGTAATGACTCTAATCTCTCCCCCAAGTTGTGTGTGTGTGTGTGTGTGTGTGTGGCTAGCATCATTACCACATGAATACGTCGTGTTTCCATTGGTCCACAGAGGTCTTTTCCCACAGGGCCCACTTGGAGCGGAAACCCCGACATTTCACTGTCATCCTCAGTGTGTTAGTGTTCTGTCTGTTTAGTCCATTAGAAGAAAATAGGACATCTTTGTTCCTCGGCCTCACCTGCTGCTGGTAAACCACTCAAGTGTCGTCCAGTCTGGGATTTACGCTCTCATTCTTGAAATATTTCAGAGTATAAAAAGAAAAACACGCCAAAAAAAACTAAACAATGTCACCGATGGGAGCGGAGCGCTGGCGTACGAAAGAGGAATAATGGAGCAAACAGTCAGAGACCTCAACTCAATTATAGGCTTTTGGGGTTCATATCGAACAAACTCTGTCAAAGTGGGGGTGTGAATGGTGCTGCCATTTAAATATGGAAGCTATATAAAAACAACATCATCAATGTTAATATAAATTTAGCATAGCCGTGAAAGTGTCATAATCACACACGTCAGTTATCAGTAGTTTCTTGTATTTTTTATCATTTCCTGACCAGCGCTCTTATTTTTCGTTTACTACCTGTTTACCTTCAGTCCTCAGGTCTGAGTGCTGGTTGCCACACCCGTCCCTGATTGGCTACCAGGACCCACCTGTTCTTGGTTGCCAATCAGGATACAGTTGATGCTTTTATGATTTGTTTGCTTTGCTCTTTAAACGCCTATTTACTAAGGCTGTGAATCTCTGGGCACCGCATCATTCAATTCGATTCAATTCCTAGGAGTAACGATTCGATTCAAAATCGATTCTCGTTTCAAAATCTATACTTTTTAAATAACATTTAGTGGCAGTTCTATGAAAAATTACATTCCTCTATAAAATAGATAAACTGTTCTGATAAATTTCTATATTACTAAAAAGAAAACTGGCCTTGTTTAATAAAATTCTACCCAAATATTTAATATTGTCAAATGTATAAAAGGCAAAAAGAAAAGTTTCTAACACTTCTCTTTTCTAAAGTAAATCTGTACAGCAGATCTACATCAACAACATGATTTGCCTGAGTGGCTGGACAGGACAGATTTAAAAAAATACAATAATTATAAACATTTTTAAATACTTTTTTTTTTTTTCCGATTAAGAATTGTTACAAATAAGAATCGCGATTTATTAAAAAAAAAAAAAAAAAAAAGTAACACCCCTACCATTTACTTTCTGTGCACTTCCCAGCTGCACGTCTTTTTTGTGTTACCTGTGTTTTCCCAAATGATAAGAGCTTTTTTCATGCATTTGCCTGCCGTGTACATAGTGTATATACCTCCCCCTCTCCCCCCATTTTTTTGTATGTATTGTTTTTCAAATCACCTGACATGTATACTGTCTATATGTACATAATTTATCAATTTTTTTAACGTAATTTTTTTTATATACATGTTACAGGTTATATATATTTCATTATTGAATGTATCAAATGTGATGAATAATTAATGGACCACAATGGAAACAAGCCTTTTGGCTTTTTGTGCCATCCATTTGCCTTTTTAAAGCATTACATGGATTAAATTCTTTAAGAAGTCAATAAACTTCTCAATCAATCAATCAATCTCAGCATCCCGGGGTCCAGATGTACACCAGAATGTTACACCAAATAAATAAGGTTGCTTGAATCAAATTTCAAGTCTAAGACTAACTATACCCCTTAATCAAAAATACGAAATGGTATTGTATAACTACTTGGTCCCTAACAGGTGCAACAAATCTATAACAAAGTTTGAAAAAATGTAGACAAGAAACATTATACTTACCATCATTGTAATATTCTTTCAAAATACAATCTACTGAGCTTTGATAATTTTTTTAAATTTAAAAAACGCCTGTGTAATATATACCGGAAATGTATACATGGATTAGCTCCGCCTCCACTAAATGACTACATGAAATACAGAACAAGTGGAACATTGACATCTCGAATGACGAGGGCCATCACCAGGGGAGACTGTGAGGTGCCTGTGAGAAAAACCTCTTTTGGTCAAAATGTTTTTCCTCACAAGGGATGCTTATTGTGGAACAGTCTACCTACCACAGTGAGGGAATCCTCCAGCTTTGCCACATTCTAAAGTCAATTAAAGGCCTGCTTTAAAATGATCAGATTTGTGATCACACAAATAAACACAATGATAAAAGTTAATTTAATCAATGTCATAAAATGAGCACTTAAACATAATTTACGCATATATACTTTTACATCCAACATTTTTTTCAGGCTGTGTGCAATACACTATGGCAGTGGTCCCCAACCACCAGTCCGGGGTCCAGTACCAGTACCAGTACCATTTGCTAACGGGCCGCACAGAAACAGTAATTAATTTATAAACTACCGCATTTTCTCCAACTTATCTTTCACCTGTCTTACTAAACACACCAAAAAGCTTGTTTATAGATGTATATTACAACTCCTGATAGAAGGTAGCCATTTGTTATAGTACATTAATGCACATTAATTGTCATGACGAGGACTATGAAGTGCTTTGTTTTCCCGAGATGCATAAGAATTGGACCGGACATGGCGTGAAGTAAAATACATGATTTAATAATAGACTATAAAAAGTATAAACAAAAGGCGCGCACAAGGCGGGGAACAAACTTGACAAATAAAACAAAACTAGCACAAAGGCAGAACTATGGAAAAAAAGGAGCAAACAAAAGGCGCTCACAGCGGAGGTACAAAACAGTGGCTTGAATAAACAAAAAAACTTACGTGGCAAGAAAAGAGCAGCATGAACTATGACCCGGACAGAGTAAGCAGCGTGTCAAGAGTGCAGAGCATGAATGTGATGTCGCCAGCCCGACCAACAGAAAATGACAGGCTTAAATAGTCATGTGGTGATTGAAAACAGGTGCGTGAGTTCAAATGAATCAGGTGCGTGAGTCGCAAGGACAGGTGAACTGATTGGTAGTCATGGAAACAAAACAGGGAGTGGAAAAAACAGGAACTGACAGAGTGCAAAAACCAAACAGAACATAGCCAAACTAAACATGATCACCAAGACATGACATTAATGAACATATCAAATGTTAATGTGCCAGATTGTAGCCAAAAGCTAATTTCCATCTGCAGGGTCATTGTATATAGCAGGGGTTCTTAACCTGTTTGAACTTCAGGACTCAACTTTTCCACTACAGAGGGACCTGGGGACCACTCCAATATTAACACTGAATTAGTAGTCTTGCTCTTGATTTTGATCATATTCAATAAAATAAAATATCTAACCTACTTACAGTTTACTACCTTGTAAAATGAATACATGAAATAAGTGTACATACAACATGTATTATGTTGTGCTAAAATAAATAAACTAAATTAATAATAAATATGTTTAATTAAATTGTCAATAAAATTATAGTGCAAATGAAAATACAGCTTCACCACTTTAGTCATAATTTTTGCGCTTAAGAAATTTCCCTATGACATTAGCGCCAGACTTCTTCTGTTTGTTTTATATTGTCATTACTGCCACAAGTGGTAGAAAAGTGTATTACAACTAAGTACCGCTGCAGCCTATGCGGGCCACAGCTGAAAAAAACAGATCTATTACATTCTAGGGGGCGCTCGCGGCCCAACAATGGTCTCCCGCCCTATGGTTAAGAAACACTGGTATATAGTATATGCCATCAACGTGCCGGGGACCATCTCTTCGCAAAGAAACACGCCCAGCTCCCACTACTTCAGTGTTATGGTGAGTTGATTTTTCATGCATATTCTTTTGCTGTTTTTATCTGCCACACGTGGAAAGCCGGTCCGTGAAAATAATGCATACATTAAACCGGTCCCTCAATCAATCAATCAATCAATCAAAACCCAGGTGGTAAAAAGGTTGTGGACCCCTGTATTATGGCACTTTATTCAAACTGTGCATACAATACAGTATATATCATGGCGCTTTATTCGGGGCTATGCAATACATTTCCCCTTTTCATTTTATTTTTAAAGTAATTACCTGTTTTTTGAACTCTCTCCTTGAAATGACCTGATTCTGTGGTGGTGATCCTGACTTTTTCTCTGCTTTGTGTGAATGTTATTGTCGTTTGATTGTATGTATACACTAACTTATCTGGGGACTACAGGCGGAAAATAGCCTAAGGCTTAAACCAGACATAGTTACATATTGCATGTATGTTCATTGATATGTGCTGTCACTATTTTAAATAAAGAATTGAATTGGATAGCGGCAAACCTAGCATCGAACACTTGACTCAATACACATAACATCCTCAACGCTCACTTTTAAGCATTCACACACAACACCAGCATTTTGGTACAGGTAGTAGAAGAAAGGTAAAAATATAATACATCTATTTGTGGCAGCATAGGAGAAAAGGTTGCACATACAGTAAGTATGGTGTGTTCAAGGACCTGCAATTAAATATTAAACTATGTTCTAAAGACAGGGAGAGACTTAACTCCCAGGACATACACTAATTATTATACAATCATACTAATAATGATGTATTATTTACAGATAATAATCCATCAACTAAGCTCTACATTACACTATGAAGAAAAGGACAATTTAACAGATTTAAAATCATATATAAGTAAATAATAACAAGTTATATGATTATTTAAATTCTTTTTCTGGCCAATTTAAATATAATTTGATAGCGCTTGCTGTAAAAAAAAACAGCGACTTATAGAAATCAAATAATTCCTGGAAACTTTCCAGTCACTTTTTTCTCAATATTTGCAACAGAGACAAAAACCTCCCATAAAACCATTAATTTCTCCTTGGTTTATTTATTGCTGTAGTATCAAATAATTATAGTTGCATATTACTTACACATACAAAGTCTCCAAGGCAAAAACCTATTAGAAAGTATCCAGTAACAAACGTGTCCACATCATTCAACTTACTGCGTCATGTGCTTAATTTAATGAATTATTGTGGCCACTAAGTATGGCCAAAAACAAAACAATCACCACTCCACCTCAACTCCCAGGACATACACTAATTATTATATAACCATAGTATTAATGATGTATTAATTACTGATAAGAATCCATCAGCTAATCTCTACATTACACTCTGAAGAAAAGGAAAACTTAACCGATTTAAAATCATATTTAAGTAAATAATGGCAGGTTATATGATTATATATATTCTTATTCTGGCTAATTTAAATATAATTTGTTAGCGCTTTTTTTTCTTTCCTAATAAAAGTATTTGTAGGGGTGTTTATCTATCCAAGAGAACCATGAGCTTTCACCTTGCTGGAAAAAATAGCGATTTATAAAAATCTAATAATTTCTGGAAACTTTCCAGTCACTTTTTTCTCAATATTTGCAACAAAGACAAAAACCTCCCATAAAACCATTAATTTCTCCTTGGTTTATTTATTGCTCTAGTATCAAATAATTATAGTTGCATTTAACTTACACATACAACGTCTCCAAGGCAAAAACCTATTAGAAAGTATCCAGTAACACACGTGTCCGCATGAGCTTAACTTTATGAATTATTTTGGCCACTAAGTGTGGCCAAAAACAAAACAATTACCACTCCGCCTCAACTTAAAGACAGCATAAGTCCATTCCAGATTGTTAATAAAAAATAGGTTAGTCTGTGTTTGACTAATTTCACTTAAATCAAACCTTTTCTATCATTCCACACTTTTAAATAATACAAACACAACTCACATCCAAGAATGCGATCAAAATCAAGAGTCCTGGAACTTTCCTGACACACCTTGTATTACAGTTAGAACACTTTTGTGTAATAAGGGACCTTGAACTCTGCAAATATACTTGATTAGGCTTTGAGCTACAGGACTACAAGTAGACTTGAGTTTGTGTCCGATTAAGAATATACTTGACAAGGTTTATGTAACAAAATACTCAACTTTTATACCACTGAAAGAGGGTCTTTGTTTAAGCTGAAACGTGTTGTTCTTATGTTGTACTTCCTCTAGATCGTCCTTTCCAACTGGGCTGTCTTTCATTATCTGCCACAGATTGAGAGATCCGAACAGCCTCTCTCTCTCTTTCCCACTCGCTATTTCTCAAGCTTATTATTGTCGAAATGACCGCAAAAAATCCTACTTTCTTCTTCTCCTTTCTCCCTTCAGTGGACGCCATTTCAACTTAAAGGCTTTAGCTTCGGTCATTGTCCGTGCTGTCAGGCTAAGGATGGACTCTTTTGGCAGATTTTGGGGGGTGCCGTGTGTGGTCTGCACTTTAGCCTGGTGTGTGTTTGTGTAAGGAAACCAACTGATCCTGTTTAGTTTTGACTAAGAGAGACGAAGTAAAGATGAATGCAGAGGATGGAGAACTGGAAACCCAAAAAAGAAGTCCATCATGGCAACCTAAACAAACCTCATCAGGCTCTCAGGAATGAATTCATCCGTCAGAAGTGTTTTGATCGGTACTCTAAGCTACAGCAAAAATATAGAAAAGATACAATTTAGTGTGGCTCATTTAGTGCAAGGGTGTCCAAATCAATCCAACATGCTAAAAAGTTTTATGTATTTAATCTTTGTGTTATTAAAATTGTAACTTTTCGTCCTAAGGTTACACATTTTACCCCTATTTTTTACTCTACACATTTTACTCTATTTGCTTGCTGCATTTTTTTGTTGGTATATTTGTATTTTATTTAAAAAAAACATATTTGGGACACAAATGCACTTTGGACAGCCAGTACAATATGTGTGTCATGGTACTAGAGACCGTACAGTAAAAAAACATAAAGTAAAGACAAGGGCAGATGTTGTGACATATTTCATGATGTACTCATTCTAAACCAAAATGCAATCTGCTAGGTTGAATCACATCCAGCATTTGCATTAGAAAATAAAGCACATTTCACCCCCAAAAAAGGGGAAAACCACATACATTTTTGAGAGGCTGGTGCACTGCAAAAACTGAAATCTATTTTTATTTTTTATTTTATTTTTATTTTTTTATTTTTATGTCCTGTCCAGCTTCTCAGGCAAATCATATAGTTGATGTAGATGCCCATGTCGGCTGTTCAGATTTACTTTACAAAAGAGAAGTGTAGGATACTTCTCTTGTTGCCTTATTTGTATTTGACTTTATTAAATGTATTTATATTATCATTTAGTGCAGCCGGGCCGGAGCAGGAGGGGATAGAAAGAGAAAAAAAAAAGAAGACAGAGGGGGAAATTGTGGGGACAAGAGGGGGATTAGACAGAGAGACAAAAACAACAACAGCAAACAACAACAACAACAACAATAGATCAACATCAGCAAATATGACATGTACAAATATGATGGTAAAAGTAATAGCAAATAAGCAGTTAGCGAAAAATAAAAAATAATACAGAAATGACAATGAGCATTATTACACTACAAATGGATCAATACAAATACCAATAGAAATAGCGCTATTGATAATGAACAATACCAATAATTTACCTTTATTATCAACAATACAGTTGTTTAAATGCAACAATACATATACGTAATGATAACTTGAGATACGAAAGAATGCAGAAAAATGGAGGGGGAGAAAGAGAAGCAACCTACATTAACCTTGTAGATTGTTATAGTCACAATAGGTTAAGCTTTGTCAGTGTGCCATGTGTTACACCCAGTTTACCCTAGGGCAACAACGTTAATATATGTTTGATGAAACGTGATTATGTGCATGAGTGTAAGTATGCATATGTACTTGTATATGTACAGAATGTGTATATGTGTTTGTACAATGAATGTATATGTACAGAATGTGTATATGTGTTTGTACAGTGAATGTATATGTACAGTATGTGTATGTGTATGTTTGTATATTGAATGTGCGTGTGGATGTACGAACATTAGGTAGGTAAATATGTACTGTATTTGTGTATGTATGTGGGAGCGTAGGTACCTATGTACGTATGTGAGCATACGTGAATTTGCATGTACAATACATTCGACTCCCAGAGTGCGTGGGAGCCAGAGCACGGCCCCATCACCCCCGAGAGCCCAACCCACAAACAGGAGGCGTGGTGCCCAGGGAACCAGGGACCACCGCCCCCACGCAGCCAAGCCGGCCAGCGACAGGAACCCCAGAGCCCGACCCACCGTACCGCCCACAAGGGCCAGCAGCAGGCCGCAGACAGACGCACCCGGCGGAGGACAGGGCACGAGAAAAGCAGGGGAAAGCCAGACCCCAAGCCAGCGAGAGACCACACCCCACACGGGCAGAAAGGCGAGACGCCCCGCCCGAAGGACCCAGAGACTCCCCGCAACCGGACGGGAAGACCGCCCCCGCCCCACCGGCAACCGGGCCCCCACGAGCCCACCCCCCACCCCCGGAGAGCGCGGCGAGGCCAGCCCCCGGCCACCCCACCCAAACCGGCCGCCGCAGGACCACCCAGGCACAGGGCCACGGGAACCACCCACCCCACCCGCAGGGACCCCAACGATGGAGATGGAACAACCAGCAACCGCCCCGCCGAGCCCCCCCCCCTGAGGGAGGGGAAAAATTAAAAAATAATATTAATAAAATATATTTTAAAAATAAATAAATAAATAAATAAATTAATTAATTAATTAAAAAAAAAAAGAATTAAAAGAAGATCACAGACATGCTGACAAACAAGGTCACTACCCCAGCAACTGGCCGACTCGCAGCACCTCGGAATACCTTGCAGCACCAAGCTACCACAATAGACGCAAAAACTGAAATCTAAGTAAGATTAAATATCTCAAATAAGGGTATTATTTGCTTATTTTCTGTCTGATAATATAATTCTTCTCACTAAGCAAATTTTATGTTCGAGTGTTTTACTTGTTTTAAGGGTTTTGGTCCTAAATGATCTCAGTAAGATATTACAGCTTGTTGCTGAGATTTTATGACCTATATTGAGTAAAACATGCTTGAAACTAGAATATCAACTGATGCAAAGCTGTGTCATTAACACTCACAAGAATAAAACTACTTTTTTAAAGTAATAATTTCTTACTTCAAGCATGAAAAAAAAATCATGATGCAGAGCGCATGTCATTATGTCAAGACAATGGCACTAGCATTTAAGAATATTTTTCAACATACTGAGCAAAAAGGTCTCTTTTTTTTTTTTTTTAACCAAGAAAAGTGCACTTGTTATTAGTGAGAATATACTTATTTTAAGGTATGTTTGGGTTCGTTGAGGTTAGCTAATATTACTTGTTTTGGAAAGTCTTGACAAGCCGAATTTTCTTGTTCTATTGGCAGATAATTTTGCTTAGTTCAAATAAAATACCCCTAATTTTTGTTTTTTTTTTTCTTGTTTTTGAACACTGACTTTTTGCAGTGTGGAAGGACCCGCCTGGCTACTTTATTTAGTATACAATTTAGTTTTGCATGACACATTATCAGTATGTAATGTTGGCTGCATTTCTGATAGTTGTTTGTGTGCCATGTTGTTCCAGACCACAGCAAACATTACAAAAATTGTAATAAATCTATTAAAGGAAGACAGCCTGCCGTTTCCTTTAACTTGGAGACACACATCTATACCTTTGGCCATTAAAAGGAGTTATCTCACCTTCTGAGTAGCCTCTGATTTACTACTGGTTTCTAATGTTGTAAAAATGTGTAGAATAAATATTGCATTTCAACATTTCTGTCAACGAAGATTTGCTTCAGCCTGCGACACATAGTCGTTTTGATAGTAGGCTATTATAGCTCATATAGACACTTACGTCATGTGTTGCCTCTATTATAAGACTTTTCATTTTTTGCGGCTCCAGACATATTAGTTCTTTGTACTTTTGGTCCAATATGGCTCTGTCAACGTTTTGGGTTGCCGACCCCTGCGTTAAGGCAACGTTGAGAACTTGTTGAATTAGGTCCTGACGTTGGAACAACATGCCTTTTGACAACGTTTAATCAATGTTGGGTTCTGACGTTGAATTGACCATTGAATTTTGGTCATTTCCCAACCAATATTTTACAACACAAATACAACGTTGACAACATCAACGTTGTCTCAATTTACAAACACAATTATTTTGCAACGTTGTTGAGAAGTCAGTTTAAAAAAAACATATGTGTATAATAGGTTTGTACGGTATACCGGTATTAGTATAGTACCGCGATACTAATGAATCATATTCGGTACTATACCGCCTCTAAAAAATACCAGTCCCCCACTACCCGCCCCCCCGTCGTCGTCACATCGTGTCATTGTTGGTTTTACGTGCAGATGAGCATGTTCGGCAGCGCACAATCACAGAGTACTTACAAGCAGACGATTGGTGTAGACAGAAAAGGGAGAATGGATGCATTTTGGCTTAAAAACTGACGATAAAGGTGAAGTTATAACACTGAAACGCCCTCAGGAAGAGCTGCTTTAGGACATGGCTAGCTAGCTAGCGGCTAAAGTCCACCCGCAGTTGGCAGTGTTTTAGCGACTTCTAAATCACTAATCCTCGCCTCCTCGGCGACAAATAAAGTAAGTTTCTTAGAAGTATCATCCCTGCAGGACAAGGAATAGTTAAACATGCTTCACTACACACCGTAACTCACCGGCGTCACCGCTAATGAGGCCATTCCTGAATGTAAACAAATGCATGGGTGGCTCTACACCTGACATCCACTGTATTGATACCAAGTACATGAGTGTATCTAGTCGATACAACTATGATTACATCGATATTTTTTAGCATCACAAAATCTTTTTTCGTTTAAAAAAATGTATATTATGTTTTTAAACTCAGGAAAAATATGTCCCTGGACACAGGAGGACTTTGAATATGACCAATGAATGATCCTGTAACTACTTGTATCGAATTGATACCTAAAATTGTGGTATCATCTAAAACTAACGTATGGCGTAGTGGGTAGAGCAACCGTGCCAGAAACCTGAGGGTTGCAGGTTCGCTCCCCGCCTCTTACCATCCAAAAATCGCTGCCGTTGTGTCCTTGGGCGGGACACTTCACCCTTTGCCCCCGGGGCCACTCACACCGGTGAATTGAATGATAAATGATAGGTGGTGGTCGGAGGGGCCGTTGGCGCAAATTGCAGCCACGCTTTCGTCAGTCTACCCCAGGGCAGCTGTGGCTATGAAAGTAGCTTACCACCACCAGGTGTGAATGAATGATGGGTTCTACATGTAAAGCGACTTTGGGTACTTAGAAAAGCGCTATATAAATCCCAGGTATTATTATTATTAAAGCATCAAAACAACAGAAGAATAAGTGATTATTACATTTTAACAGAAGTGTAGATAGAACTTGTTAAAACAGACAATAAGCAGATATTAACAGTAAATTAAAATAAAAGTAGATTAATAAGTCATTTTTTACCACTTGTCCTTAATCATTTTGACAAAATAATAGAATGATAAATGACACAATATGTTACTGCATATGTTGGCAGACTAATTTGGAGCTTTTTTTTTTGGGCGGTATAGTTCGGTTGGTAGAGTGGCCGTGCCATCAACTTGAGGGTTGCAGGTTCGATCCCTGCTTCCGCCATCCTAGTCACTGCCGTTGTGTCCTTGGGCAAGACACTTTACCCACCTGCTCCCAGTGCCACCCACACTGGTTTAAATGTAACTTAGATATTGGGTTTTCACTATGAAAAGAGCTTTGAGTCACTAGAGAAAAGCGCTATATAAATATAATTCACTTCACTTCACTTTTGTTTGCGTACTTACTATTTAAAGACTTGTATGTTCACTATTTTATTTAAGGTCAAAATTGCAATAAGAAACATATGTTTAATGTACCCTAAGATTATTTGTTAAAATAAAGCCAATAATGCAAATTTTTGTGGTCCCCTTTATTTAGAAAACTATCGAAAAGTACCGAAAAGTATCGAAATACATTTTGGTACCGGTACCAAAATCTTGGTATCGGGACAACACTAGTGTATAATCAACTCAGATTTAAAGATGAAAAAACAGAAATGTCAGTTTATTTTAAGAGCGTTACAACAAACAATTCGTTACAATAGTCCGTTTGACACTTTAACACTCATGGTCCGTGTTTTTTGAGCTCAAGTGAACCGGTCTGTTCTAGAGTTCGCCTCATCTCAAGTGGTCTCAGTCCACTTGTTCGGAACTAGTGGAGCAAACCTATCGGAGTTGGTTTTTGAAGCGAGCTGAAAGTGACAAGTGAGTGCAGCCTTCAGGATGAAGGTGGAGGGAAGACGCTATCATTCCCAGATGTTGCAGAGCCTTCATGCCAGCTGAATCACTTCTCTACTCTCACTTTCTTCCCTTTTATTTCCAGCTGTTTTTCCCCGCTAGGCTCCACCAATTGTTCCTCCTCCTCCTCCTCCTCCTCTTGCCTCCCTTCCCTCTCTCTCCGCCGTTCTCTCTCTCCCCTCCCCTTGTTGTGACAGAGCACACCTGCTTGATCTCCACGCTGATCGACGCTCCCGAGTCCAATTATCCCAAAAGGCCCGAGGAGCCGCTCACTCGCCGCCTCGACTGGATATTTGGGAGTCCTTCCCCTGACTTTGCTCAACGCTCCTTCGCCTTGCTTCTGCTGGGAACAGGTTGGTTGGTTGCATCCTTCAATGTGCGCACGGGGTGATGGCGGGTGACAGGTTGGGGGCAGGGGGGGTAACTTGTGTTTTTGATGATGTCATAATCTTTCATTCTGTTTGAGTTTTATTTGTGTTGTTGTTGTCCACTTGGAATTCCGATCAGGAACCCAAATGGCTGCAAGCGAGTGAAAAGAGCCGGTAAAAGGGGGTGTGGTGGGGCCCCCGCCGACGCCAAAACCTCCATTTGGCCTTTCTAATGTGTTGCCTTTCATGGCAGCAGACCAAGTGAGCTGTTTTGACACTGCAAGGATTGATTGTTTGGATGGAACCCATATGGACCCTCCTGCTTTCCTGCTCCAAAATGCTTCAAATCTCATTTTCTGTTTATGTAAAGGAGAAACTAAACATTCTCAGTGGGGGGTAAAGTTCTTTTGTCTCTAAAACAACATGCAGGGTGTCTTTTTGTTGATTCATCCCATTCTTAATCATCAAGACTCCTGAAAGCGACAACTAGATCCAGGGACAGGTAGAAGGGAAAATGATTAAATGGTGTCCAAAGTGCGGCCGGGGGCCATTTGTTGTTCAAATTAAACCCCAAAAAAAGGAAAGACAGTGCAAAATTTAACAAGAAAAAAGTTCAAGTTAAGTTCAAGTTAAAGTACCAATGATTGTCACACACACACTCAGTGTGGTGAAATTATTCTCTGCATTTGACCCATCCCCCTTGATCACCCCCTGGGAGGTGAGGGGAGCAGTGAGCAGCAGCGTTGGCCGCGCCCGGGAATCATTTTTGGTGATTTAACCCCCAATTCCAACCATTGATGCTGAATGTCAAGCAGGGAGGTAATGGGTCCCATTTTTATAGTCTTTGGGTATGACTCAAGACGTTGATGTTAATACCAAATAACACAAAGGTTTTGTTTGAAATATGAACTGTAGTCTACATTTGTGACATACGATACAAAAAAGAAAATAGTACACTAAGGGGGACCCTGCTTCCCAGAAGGATATAGTATATATGAAATGTGGTTTTTAGACTTTTTAAGTTTGGACATCCCGGCTTTAATCATATAATACCCCTCCACCCCCTTCCCTCTCCCCCCCCCCCCATCAAAAGACAGTCACTAACTCGTCACATCCTCTTTGCCAGCAGCCCAAAGAAGAAAACACTTAATCAAAGTCAGCTGTGATGAAAATTCAGGCCAATCAGTTGTTTAACGCAAGAAAAAAATATGTGATGTCCAACAGTGCCAAGCAGATGTTTAACATTGAAACGATAAATGAATGGAAGGTTTGGAGTGGAGGAGGCCTATTATGTTCAAGAACAATGCAAGTGGATGGACCTCAGCGCCACAGGTCTTTTTGCAAAAGCAATAGGAGGATGGAGAATATTTTCTGTACAGTCCGAAGAAATGTACTGTTGGCTGAGTCTTTGCATAGTTTCGGTCCTAATAGCCAAAAAGACCCGCCCTCCCACACATTTTTTAATGGGAAGGTCATGGATGCAAGCACGTGGGAGGAGGACAACGCTGTGTGATTTGTTTACCGAGGAGGTTAAAGGCGACACATGTTTTCAAAAGTTCCGCAGCCTTGTAAATATCTTAACCTTCGAGGGGGACAATGTGGCCGCCACTTGTTCCTTAGAGGAATCGTCGAGAGTGTAACTTGTAAGCTGAAAAAGTGACAAAGCCTACGGGAGGGAAAATGGCGCAACGCTCCTCTCTTGCGAGATCTGCTTCCTGTCTGGTAATCATTAGGAGTGCTGGGGCCATATTGGGGGATGGGGGGGTGGGGCAGCAACAGGGGATGACGGGGGACGGGAGGGTGGATGAAACAAGGCAGGAAGACAAGAAAAGAAAAAAAGCACCACAAAGGACGTTTAACTAAAACTTCATGTGCTCTTTGCCCCATAGAACAAAAACCTAACAAAGACGGAAAAGAATCATACAGCTTTTCTTCCTGTCACCCTCACAGTGACCTGGGGAGTTGTTTCATATTTGTATGAAAAATTTATTCGGAAAACATTCCTTACTTCATATTCCTGTGGTAACCAAAGATAATGACACTCGTAGCGCCCCCCCACGGTTTGTTGTGAAAACGTTAATGAAAACTTATGAAAACGCCCCCTACGGTTTGTTGGGAAAATGCTTAGAAAGACATGCTAGCATACACGTAATAAAGATGAGACAATAGGGATGATGCTTGATAAGAAATTATCGAGTTCGAGCCCATTGTCAAATCCTCTTATCGAACCGATTCCTTATCGATTCTCTTATCGAATCCAGATCGGTTGTTGTATATGGAAAAAAACACAATATTTGGTTTAACAAAAGCTCAATTTTATTTTAGAAGAAAAAAATAAAATAAAGTAAATAAATAAATATTGACTGTTACCCCCCTAAAAAAAAATAATAATAAAAATATTGACTGTTGTTACCCAAAGTATATTAAGTGGGATTTTTCAGAAAAACCAATATATACAGTAACACACAAACAACCTGTCTCTCTGATCACTATAGGTGTATAAATAATAATATAGTGTTGAATAAAATCAGTCCCTTGGGCACAAAACTGAAAATAATACAGCTCTCCAAAAAGTGCACTTCTGCTGCTATTGGAACATACTAATAACTACACACACTATGACACTAAGAACAACACAGTCATCAATCAACAATTCTTCCCCCCTTACATGAGAGCGAAGCCTGGCAATAATTGCATATTGCCTGTTCTGCCCTCACTATACGTGTTGAGGTTATACAGCTTGGCAGACAGCTAACAAACAATCCAAAGCAGATTAATCAATTTAGGCTCTTTATTGTTGTTGATCTTGCTTTGTCTTTTCCTATCTTTACTTTACTTTACTTTTTAACTGAAATACACACAATGACAAATGTATAAGCTATGTGATTCAATTAACATACTGAAATGTAATACACAATATGTAAATATCAGCTTCACACAAATATACAGTACTATCATCAAACAAATACTTCTGAGTGTTGAGACTATTTCGATGGTGGAAATATACGACTGGCAGCCATTTTAAGTCCTCAAAACATCCATTGAAACAGTGCACAAAAATCGTTTTTCAATAAACATCTTAGTGTCAAACTTAACCACTTTCCACCTTAATATTGAGTTACATAAACAAGTTAAACAGTTTACTTACAGACTTATCTTTTCCAAGGCTTGTAAGAGCTAACACAACTTGTCTACTTCTCAATTGTCTCAACCCGGAAGTGCCCAAACTAATGACGCGTAGTATTTTCATATCGCCAAAAGGTGTCAGTAAGAGTCTACAATCAAATGGGCATAACATTGCAGGTCCCACAGGGCATTCTTGTACGTGGGAAGGGATTCGTTCCCAGGGATTCGAATAAAGAACCAACTATTTTTCTTTACTATAGTGGCCTCGATAACGGGAACCGGTTCTCTAAAAGGGATTTGAATCCATGGAATCGGTTCTTTTCTTATCGAACAACCGGGAGAACCGATTTCGAACATCATCCCTATGAGACAATACAGACGAATATGGACAATTAGTTGGCAAGTCCTGACATTTTGCTTGCTCAGATTTGACACACACACGTGCTTGGCAGTCCCCGAAAAGTGGGTACTAAATTTGGTACCGATTCGTCCAAACACCCTGAAGTAAGAAAGTAAGAAGTAAGAAATTCCAAGTCAATCCCGCTACAAGAGTTTAACCACAGCCTCACCATGTGTTTTATTTGTCAGAAACTGGCAACACGTTAAGGGTGCATGTTTGGACACATTTCAACCCAACTGTGTGCGGCGGTTCAAGAGTGGAAGTCTCACACAAACATACTGAAGGTCTGAAAACACGTGCATGTAAAAAAAACAAACAGGCAAATAAGTCCCTGAAGTACCTGCCTCACACGGCCTGCGCAGCTGGGAAATATTACAAGCCATTAAAGTCAGGAATGCCGTGAAAATTGATCACCAAAATATCCCGGAGTCTCCGAAAGGAAGACAAAACATAAACAAAGTAAATGTTTGGGGGGGGGATAGGTACATTTTCCTGCGAGGGAGATGCAGATAAGAACAGTCGAGGCGTGTCACAGCTCGCATTTTGACATGTGAGCTCCTTTCTTAACGAGGCCTGAGGAGTAACACTGAAGGCCCCTGAAAGTCATGCGTCCCTTAGGGTTGTCAGCGGGACTCAGGAGGTCCGCGAATGTGCGCCCCCCGGCCACGGGTCAGGACAGGCTGGAAGATGCGCTTCACTAACGAGCAGTGAAAGCTGTGCGCTCCTTGACTTTGTCGGAAACGCTTCAGACGTGCGCCAGATGTGTCTCGCAACTCAACAATCTGGCTGTAAGACGCTCAAAACAAACATTCTTCAGGCCCACCAAGTGTTTTGTTGCTTTTGCTGAATTTAGGCTTTTAGCTGAGATAAGAGAGCTGAACGCAGCCAAGATGACTCAGCCTGAGAGTGGAACAACATGTCCTCTCAACATGATCGAATGGAGGAGACAAGGAGTCTTTGTTGAGACTAAGATGCATCAAAGTCCAAACTGCATGCAGACATTAAGAGTTGCACACCAGCAAGTACCAATCAAATTCTCTCCTGGATGGAAGTGGTTTGAGACTTGGACTCGGGTTGTTTGTCAAAATCTGTGGTACTTTTGTGGACAAGTACTGTAATTACGCTTCTCAACCGTGATCTCCGCAACCTCACGTAGCCTCTGCCGGCATTTGTAGGCGTCAAACCGAACGGGATTTACTGCACTTTAATAAACACAACAACACTTGACTTGCAACTTTTTTTACATACTGTAATGGACTTTGTGTCACTCGCAATATCCAGGTCGGGATTTCCTGGTTGAGGTCATTTGTTAGCCGCTACAGTCCGTGCGCCCTTTCATTATGGCGTTAGCGAGCGGTTACAAGCATGGCGAGAAGATTGCTGGGTCTATGCACGACATCCCAGGTCAGAGAGTGTATGTGTCAACTGGCATCGACAGAAGAATGGGAAAGTAATGACGGTTTATTTGTCTTGCAGAAAAGCTCAATCCAACATAATAATACGCACAGCTATTTGCTTATGTGTGACTCTACCACTAAACTGCTGCAGACAATAGAGTAAAAAAATTGTCAAACCGCAACCCTACTGTGTGGCCTGTGCTAATATTATTCTGACAGATACGTCACATGGTGGCACTGTTACTAAACACCGTAAATAACATTGGCTTAAAATTCCTCACAAAGTGCCCTACAAAATTTTAGGGTCTCTGGTCGAATGACAAAAACTTGGTTAACTTTGGCGGATTTACGAGCTTAAAATTTGAGCAAGATTGGTCGAAAAACATGTCTGCCATGACACGAAACGTCTTTGCAGGGACATGGGTGAGACAAGTCGAATGATTACAAAACTTTAAACATATCTGTAGTAAATGGATGCTAGCAAGTTTTCCAAATAATTTGTACCATAATCAATACGGTGCACCACTAATATGTATGTTAATGTTACATTTTATATCCCTCCGAGAATCAGCGTCCACCACAGTCGAAGTTTGTTGTTGGTTTATTTCTTCTTTAGCTACAAATTTCAGAAAAAAGTAGTCCTGCTTTGTGCAACTCGCCAGGTCCAGCACCTGCTTTCTTTCGTTCTGCCCTGGGCTCGAACCTGGGTCCTCCGAATGAGAGTCATCCACAGGGAGTGAGGTTTACTAACGTAAACGTATACGTACAGTATATACTATGTGCTGTATATCCACTGCAGAGACGTGGGATCTAACCTCAAAAGAGTGATGATCCACTATTGTGCAATTTTCCTGCTTAGTTACATGACAAGCTAGTTAGATGTTTTCCAACCTCTGGAAAAAAAAACACCTCAACGTTTAGCCTCCCACTTATCACCTTTGCCCTTCGAAGAACTCCATCAACAACCTCCCGCTCGCGCCTCGTCCTGCAGTTGACAACTTCCTTGAAGTTCTCCATCTTGTTCTTGCAGGCTCCCCTGCTAGCAGCACCATGAGGTCCGCCTGTCTCTCTCTGCTCCTGGTCACCGCCTGCTGGGCTCTGCCCTTCCGCCAGTCCGGCTTCATGGACTTCATGATGGAAGATGAACCCGGGTCGGCCCTGCCCGACGAAACTAACACCTTTGAAGCGCCCATGATGCCTGAAGGACCCAAGTGTCCCTTCCGGTGCCAGTGCCACCTGCGCGTAGTGCAGTGTTCTGACCTCGGTAAGCACAGAAGAAGTGTTGAAATGTGAGCGTGAAGGCCTTGGTTGTGGACCGATCCACCCGAAACCCACAAGGGGTTATGAGCATGATCTGTCTTATTGTGAAATCCCCCAAACACACCAATGTTGAAAAAACGCTCAGTTTTAATCCATCTGGAGGAAATTGCTTGGCTCAGAAATGGAACCCGTCCCAATTTTTTATCAACTGTTTGTCATCTTGACATGCAACAATTACAATATGCTAGAAAAGTCCCACATTCTGGTTTTGTTTAAAAAAAAAAAACGAGTGCCTGAGAATTTGCAAGCAGCTTTAATGGAGGTAAAACAATAAGCAAACATGTGGCATTCCATCGGCGCTCCCTGGAGATGGAGCTCCATTGCCTGCCACAAAAAACATTAAGCGCCGTCTCCCTACAGGTCCATTCCCGTGACAACATACACTACAGGTCCACTCCCGTGACAACATACATACGGTATATAAACATTCCGTCCGCCCTCCACGGTAGCAGTCGGTTCAAATGGCACTTAGCAAGGGTTACGAAAACAGTGTGGCCACGTTGTCGTGGTGACAGTAACAACAGGAAGAGCCAATAAGCTCCACGGTGATGAGAAACATGTGAGCGGCACTGGTAAAAGCGCTCAACGACCCGCAGGGGTCATCAGGTGGCGTTCAGTTTGGGACTGTTTGACGGGAAGTTAGCGGGATGACGCAACGGCCAATCGGGAACGGACCAACTGCCGAGTGTGCAGTTTGCTGCTGATTCCGAAAAGCCCATGACGTCATCTCATGCAAAAAGCCAACGCCCGCAGACGTGGTGTTCGACATGGGCCTGTAAATGACTCACTTTGCTATCACAACCGCTTGATTCATGGTGACTTGCACTGTGGGGGCCAGACACTTTTCTCTTATCCACTCCCTGAAGAACGTGTAAAACGCTGACTTGGTCTTAGCGTATTTATTTCTTAAGTTTCTTGCGTCATCTGCAGCCAAACTACTACAGCAAGGCACGCCAGACTACCATTATTGATGTTCTTTGCTCCATCTTTATAGGAAGAGACGCTCCAATTCTTGCTTTTGAAGCTCACGGGGGAAAGCCTCCTTTTCAATACTGACATGATCCCGGCTCTGACTCGCCCCGAGCAAGATGAGATTGCCTTGTGTATACGCCCACCACTTTGTAAACAAGAAGGCTTCGCTACACATCTTAAAATGTAGCCTGTTCGTGATATGTCGGCAATGCGGTTGTGGAATATTAAACCACAACTGAAAAAAGTCACCCCTTGTTTTGGAAATGTTGGTTTTAGTAAGGCTCTGAACAGATAACATTTATTCACAAAAGGTTTAGAACAGATAATAATGACGCTTATTACCAATTATCTTTAACAGGACATTTATGAGTTTCAGATTGAGTTTTTCAGAGTCACGCTATTATTCAATGCTGGGATCATTCTACCATACATGGGGCTTTGCCTGTTGTCAGTACCAGGAGAGTGCAGACCTACGCCAGGCCCTACCTCACAATAGTGAAAAGTCTTGAATCGAGACGGTGAACCAGATCAGCCCCACAATTTAATCACTTGTTCCTTCTTCCATTTCTGACATTTCTTGTAAGTTTCAGCAAAATGTGACCATAAATTTTTTAGTTATCCACAGTGAAATTAAATAAAGAGAGTGAAGCCTCTGTGTCTCTGTGGGTGGAGGCAGGGTTGCTTGCGTACATACACAGAAGCACAGGCTCTTGACGTAAATGCCAATTTTTAAATGTTTACATTTACCTTATAGTAAATGTAAGGGAACATAGTAAAAATTATCCCGGTCACGCCCATGATTTGTTCCTTTTCTTAATTTGCACATTTCCTGAAAGTTTGATGAAAATCCGCCAGTAGCTTTTTGAGTTATGTACTGTAAAGTGGAATTACAGAAACAGAGGGAACACTATTGTCAGTCATCCACAATCATTGTTTTTGCAGGGCCGTGAGCATACACACACACCGAAGTTGAAGCTTATAACGTAAACGTAAGGTACACTGTAAAAAAAAAAAAAAAAAGTGTAGATTTTACGGTACCATTTTTCAATTTACAGTAGAAAATGGCAGTTCAGTTGCCAGAATTTTACCTTAAACTGTACAATGGATTTTTCTCTGAAATATTGTAAATGGAAAAACGGTACCACTGCTTTTACGATACAATTCTGGCGACTGAGCTGCCAGTTTTTACCGTCAAATCTACAGTTGTATTTTACTGTGCATTAATGTAAATGGAAAAAACTATCTTAAAACTATTTTAAACTATCTATAGCAGGAAGGAAGAAAATGAACACTCTTGTCAGTCATCGGCTCTCTTTGTCTCTGTGGTGCCACTAGCATACACACAAACAGTAGAAACGTAAACGTAAGGTAACGTAGTAGAATTTATCCGGATCAGGCACAAAATAGTTTAATGAAAATCTGCCTATAACTAAATAACTAACTGACAAACCCCAGTGATTGCATAATATGTATAAATCTGCAGTTTCCACCATGTTTATACTTGCTTGGGAAAAAGGTCAGACATGAAGGCAAAAGCAACTCATCCAAAAACGTCAACCACCGTGACTCTCTTCGGACAAATGCAGGCAAAACCTCAGAAACAGCAACAGTTTATCCTGCGCCCCTTCTTCTGTAATGTAAACTCCCTGTTGCATGTTGCCGCATATGCCAAAAGGTCGTAACCGGCAGTCGTTGCTCCTTCAAAACACCTTTCCCCTGACACTTTGGCGACGGTTGTGTCGTGCAACGCTAAAGCTCGATCTCAGTCGAGTTATGTCGCTCAGGAAATTGGTTTTCAGTCCCATTTCCTCCTCAAAGCACATTGAATATATTTTATTACTTGGTCACCTTTGAATCGTCAGCATATTGCCAGCACATTGTGCCCACGGATTTCAGATTTTTTTCCCCCTGTATTTCATCGGTGGATAGGTCTGAAGGAAGTTCCCAAAGACATCCCTGACGACACCACCCTCCTAGACCTGCAGAACAACAAAATCACTGAGATCAAGGAGGACGACTTCAAGAACCTCAAGGGGCTGCACGTAAGACACCTTTCAATCCTTGGTCTCCAGGTGCACAGAAACATTTTACACCTTCCGGCCTCGAGTGCAGATTTCATCTGTGCAATAAATACCTTCCGTCTGATCGGCAAGATGCGCATACCTCGCATCGTCTCCTGTCTGTTTACACAAGCAGGCTTCTTCTGCAGATGTGGACTTGAACTCGCCTCTCTGTATTGACGACTGATAAGCTCCCGGTGTGTCACATGCACGGAAAAGTTTAGTGTGCCCTTGACGAAGGAATGGAAATTCCTGCTCAGTCTTTCAATAAAAAAGTCTCTTCTAAATGTTAAGAGAGCCAAAATGGCTTACTGGTTGGTTTTGCAGGTAACAGTTTTGGAAAATAATGATTTATTTTAATGATGTGTGAATACTTCGGTCCAGGGGTTCTGGTCTGGCATTGATTTCTTGCCGGGAGTTATGCAACAGATCCCAATTACAACGATGATTGGAAACAAAGGAGTTCTTTCATTCTCCTGCATCACTTTCAGTAGATGATTCCATTCTTTCCAATGTTTTCCAGGCTCTGATCCTGGTCAACAACAAGATCAGCAACATCCACGCCAAGGCCCTGAACCCTTTGACTAAGCTGCAGCGCCTCTACTTGTCCAAGAACATGCTGAAGGACATGCCCGCCAACATGCCCAAGAGCCTGCAGGAGCTGCGCATCCACGAGAACGAGATCACCAAGATCAAGAAAGCCTCCTTCGAAGGAATGTCCCATGTCATCGTCATGGGTAGGAGCACTCAGATATTCTATTTCTAGACACGGTTTTCTCCATGTTTTTCTTAAATCTATTGTCAGAGCTCGGCTCCAATCCCCTGAAGAGCGCTGGAATCGACGCCGGAGCATTCGCCGACCTGAAAAGAGTCTCTTACATTCGTATTGCGGACACTAAGATCACCGAGATCCCACAAGGTACCGTGGTGTGATCAGTACATTGGAGGAATATGCTTTGATCCAATGGTCTTTTTTGTTACAGGTCTCCCAAGCTCGCTTTCTGAGCTCCACTTGGATGGAAACAAGATCTCCAAGATCACTGCTGAGAACCTTAAGGGCCTAAAACAACTGGCTAAGTATTAAAACAAATATTTTCTATTTAATACACAAATACAACAAGTATATTTTCATTGTAGTAGTGACATAGTATAGTATACTGTAGTATAGTATAGTATAGAGATATCAAAGAGTGATGAGGTGTTGGAATGTCAAGCTCGTTCCTTATTTGATTTTACTCCTAGTGGTTAGTTTGTGGTTCTAGTGACAACATTATCAAAATAATGTGGAATAGAGAACCAAAACTTAGGTGACTGATGAGGTCATGACTTTGAAGTAGTATTAACCTACTAACTAACTTAACTCTCAAAGTAAACTTAAACTTATCTCTTTTTTTCAATTTGAAATCTGATAATTAGGGATGGTACCTTTCACATTCGAACCAATACGTTACTCATCCTGAGACCTGGGAATCGATACTATTAATTGATGGTACTTTTATGTGTGTTTATGTGGTTTAACAATAAAAAAAAAATTGTTTTTAACATTTACCAGTGAGCTGATAAGGATAACTGTGCCGTCCAGTTACTGTATCTCGTTTTCTTTCACCTCTGAGAATGCATTCACTTCAGTTCGTCTTAGGTGTGTTGCTGTATCTTTGACATCAAGTTGAATGTTTATCTTGTCTTTTGTTGTGTCCTACAAAGTATTTATACTATAAGTATTGAACTTATCAAACACCAGGTTTTTGATTATAACAAGTATCTTAGTTGAAGTTTTCATTACCAAATTTGGAGGTGTTGTAATCACCAAGTAAAATCACTAATGATAATTAGTAGCATGTACATGGCATAAGGCAGCACGGAGGAAGAGCGGTTAGTGCGTGTGCCTCACAATACGAAGGTCCTGGGTTCAATCCCGGGCTCGGGATCTTTCTGTGTGGAGTTTGCATGTTCTCCCCGTGACTGCGTGGGTTCCCTCCGGGTACTCCGGCTTCCTCCCACCTCCAAAAACATGTACCTGGGGATAGGTTGATTGGCAACACTCAATTGGCCCTAGTGTGTGAATGTGAGTGTGAATGTTGTCTATCTGTGTTGGCCCTGCGATGAGGTGGTGACTTGTCCAGGGTGTACCCCGCCTTCCGCCCGAATGCAGCTGAGATAGGCTCCAGCAACCCCCGCGACCCTGAACGGGACAAGTGGTAGAAAATGGATGGATGGATGGTGTATATGGCATATCCAATGTAAATTAGCACCAAGGTAGTGCATTTTAAACAATGGAGCCTCACTGTTGAGCGCTTTCTACAGGCCTGCATGCTTTGTTGACATGGAAAGTTGTAAAATCACCGAGAGGCCTATTTTCCCGCCAAGTTCTTTTGAGCTGGTTCTTATTCTGCAACCAGAAGTGACGTCACATGCAACAAAGGTATCCAAATATAGCACCATTGGATTTTATGTTAATCGGTACCAAATTAGGTAGCCATTCCTACATATATTGAACTGCCATGTGTATTGGTCGACCTCAGGCAACATTTCATTGTTGTAAAGGGTTCTTAAGATAAAGATTTAAGTAACAGGACTGGAAGTAACAGCAGTGATGTTTTTTAAACATTGTATTAACAAATACAGTACATGTAAAAATAATAGTAGCTATTAGCATGTTGACACTGATCATGTTACATTAACATCTAAAAATAAACAAATAACTAGAGATGTCCGATAATATCGGCCTGCCGATATTATCGGCCGATAAATGCGTTAAAATGTAATGTCGGAAATTATCGGTATCGTTTTTTTTATTATCGGTATCGTTTTTTTTTTGTTTTATTAAATCAACATAAAAAACACAAGATACACTTACAATTAGTGCACCAACCCAAAAAAACTCCCTCCCCCATTTACACTCATTCACACAAAAGGGTTGTTTCTTTCTGTTATTAATATTCTGGTTCCTACATTATATATCAATATATATCAATACAGTCTGCAAGGGATACAGTCCGTAAGCACACATGATTGTGTGTGGTGCTCTACCACTAATAGTACTAACCTTTAACAGTTAATTTTACGAAATTTCATTAATTACTAGTTTCTATGTAACTGTTTTTATATTGTTTTACTTTCTTTTTTATTCAAGAAAATGGTTTTAATTAATTTATCTTATTTTATTATTTTTTTTAAAAGTACCTTATCTTCACCATACCTGGTTGTCCAAATTAGGCATAATAATGTGTTAATTCCACGACTGCATATATCGGTTGATATCGGTATCGGTTGATATCGGTATCGGTAATTAAAGAGTTGGACAATATCGGAATATCGGATATCGTCAAAAAGCCATTATCGGACATCCCTACAAATAACTAAAGTTATAAAAAATAATAATTTTGCTAACAATATTTATTTTGTTTACAGGCACTTCCTATTGAGTAATAGTCATCCTTTTCTAATCATTTCATCATCTGTAAATATTACATAAGATAAGCAATATGGTCTAAGATATAAATGTTGGGTAATAAAAACATATTTATAGTGTAAAAATAAGCACTTTAATCTTGAGTTTAGATATTTAATCTATTTCAGACTTTTATATTTTGTAGTGTGACTACTTCTAATTATAAAATGGTCATATGGGTTCTGGACACGTCATTTCTGACAAGACTGCTGCTTTTGTTGCGCTGGGTTTGGCAAAATTCATAATTTCCATGTCTGTTTATTGCCTTGGATCCACACAATACTTGTGGGATTGTGGAAATTACTAGTGTGGGGACAAAATAGAAAAACAGAACAAAGGGCAGGATTTTTTCTTTCTTTTCCCTCCATTTAGTATTTTTTTCCCCCCACAGCACTACTAACGTATTATAATACTAATAATAATGAGAGAACATGTGTTGTGATGGCTGTTCCCTGCAGGCTGGGTTTGAGCCACAACGAGATCAGCTCGGTGGAAAACAGCACGCTGGTGAATGTCCCCCACCTGCGCGAGCTTCACCTGGACAACAACGCTCTGACCAGCGTGCCCCCAGGCCTGCCTGACCACAAATACATCCAGGTAAGACTTGAAGTGCTTGTATTAGTGACAATCACAATCAATTAGCAAAGAAGCCACACTGCAGGAGTTTACTCCCATGCAGTTTTTGACTCGGCGGTATAGCTCGGTTGGTAGAGTGGCCGTGCCAGCAACTTGAGGGTTTCAGGTTCAATCACCGCTTCCACCATCCTAGTCACTGCCGTTGTGTCCTTGGGCAAGACACTTTACCCACCTGCTCCCAGTGCCACTCACACTGGTTTAAATGTAACTTAGATATTGGGTTTCACTATGTAAAGCGCTTTGAGTCACTAGAGAAAAGCGCTATATAAATATAATTCACTTCACTTCACACTCTATAAAAGGAGTCGTTTCGTCCGCTCATTAAGGAGTCAGCAGCTTTTTGCAAGTTGATGTCTGCTCTAATTAGTTGAGCTGAGAGTTATGGACTATTGATTGCTCTCGTTGGACATTAAGTGAGTGTCTTAAGACTTGATCAGAATTCCTTATATATAATTTGAGGGATTGGTGCGACGCTGTAAAAAAAAATCAGTCGATTTTACGGTAAAAAAAAGGCTAAAAAACTGGAAACACTTTTACCGTTAAAATTTACGAAAGTTTTTACAGCAAATTACTGTAAATTGAAAAATGGTACCACTGCTATTTTTACAGTAAAATGATGGTGACTGAGCAGCCAGTGTATTACCATGAAATATATGATGGTTGTTTTTACAATGCATTCATGTAAACTAGGGCTGTCAAAAACAACGTGTTAACTCATGGGGTTAATAATGGAAAAAGATGGCATCAATCATGTACAGGTATACTGTTTTTGTTTTGTTTTTTTTCATGTATATATTCATTTCACACCATATTCATTGCACTTCTACATTTTTTTTTTTTAATATTTTTATATATTTGCACATTGTTTTTTTTGTTTTTTTGTTTTTTCTAGCATGCACACATCGCACTGTATGGAATGGCCTCAATCTCGTTACCTTGCGTAATGACAATAAAGCTGATTCTGATTCTGATTCTGATACACGCAGATTAATCACGCAGTCCTTTACTTTAAGCACGGATAGCTACCTGAAAGGCGGCGTGGTTATAATACGGTCAGTGATCAGGTTAATAATACGTCAGTGCAAAGATCGGTGAAGAGACTCCCCGATTGTTGTGTTTGCTGGCAAATTTGACTTAAAAATACACCCTGACTAGACTTTAGATAAAAAATGTTACCAAGTATTTAGAGAAATAACCAATGTGCATTCAAGTAAAACATTTTTTTAAATTGTAGATTACATTTTGACAATAAATTGCATTTGTGTCCAAATATCGGGGTCTTTTTTAAGTTAATTTGAATTGTGTAAGCAATTACCACAGCAACCTGTGATTAATCATGATTAATCCGACTTCAAAAATATTAATACATTTTAAAAGTTAGATACATTTTGGACTACTGTAAACTGAAAAACGGTATGGCTGTTATTTTTAGGATAAAATTCTGGCGAGTGAGCTGCCAGTTTTTTACCGTAAAATCTACTGACTTTATTTACAGTGTAGCATATTTTAAATTCCTAACTTGCTTGCTTGTGGATCCTGGATTTTTAAACTGAACGATGGGGATTTTTTTGAAGATTTTTCCCCTATCTTATTTTAGTTTCTGGAAACTTTTGTCTTATTTTCAAAAGCCAATGTTGACAGGTGTCTCACGGGTGTATTGGAAGTGTGATGACCAAAATCTAGCCTTGATGCAGGAATTTAAATTTATTTTTTGTAAACTCCACTTTGCTTTTATACAAATGAGCTTTGATATGTTATGCAATTTAAACACATTTGACATATCCACTGTGACTCTGCGCTTGCCCAACGCAATAGACAACATACCTACTCAGTGGCCTAGTGGTTAGAGTGTCCGCCCTGAGATCGGTAGGTTGTGATTTCAAACCCCCGCCGAGTCATACCAAAGACTATAAAAATGGGACCCATTACCTCCCTGCTTGGCACTCAGCATCAAGGGCTGGAATTGGGGGTTAAATCACCACAAATGATTCCCGGGCGTGGCCACCGCTGCTGCTCACTGCTCCCTTACCTCTCAGGGGGTGAACAAGGGGATGAGTCAAATGCAGAGGACACATTTCACCACACTAAGTGTGTGTGACAGTCATTGGTACTTTAACTTAACTTTAACATCACGTCACATTACGGAGCGAGACATAAACATTAGCAACACTAAGCCAGCAACGTAAGCTACATTCTAACATGACTTTTTAACAGAATCATCATGCTCGGTTAGCCTGTTCATTGAAAAAATAGAAAACGATTAAACCCCGAGCTCTCACGTCTGTATCTGACTGACAAATAATTATTATTGTTGTTAGGTAATCATTGCAATTAGTTTGTTCGCAAAATAACTCAAAAAGTTATGGATGATTTTCATGAAACTTTCGAGAAATGTCAAAAATTGGAAAAGGAACAAGTGATTGGATTTTGGGGCTGATCCGTATCATTTCATCTACCTCACCATACGTATACATTTCTACGTGCGAGTGTGTGTGTGTGTGTGTGTGTGTGTGTGTGTGTGTGTGTGTGTGTTAGTGGTCCCGCAGAGATAGTAGATGACTGACACAAATGTTCACTTTTTTTTCTTTCATTCCGCTATAAAGAGCTCAAAAGGTTATGGCCGAATTTTGCTGCAACTTTTATGAAATGTCAATATTGGGATAAGGAACAAGTGATTCAATTTTGGAGCTGATCTGGATAATTTCTACTACATTACCTTACATTTACTCAGTGGCCTAGTGGTTAGAGTGTCCGCCCTGAGATCGGTAGGTTGTGAGTCCAAACCCCGGCCGAGTCATACCAAAGACTATAAAAATGGGACCCGTTACCTCCCTGCTTGGCACTCAGCATCAAGGGTTGGAATTGGGGGTTAAATCACCAAAAATGATTCCCGGGCGCGGCACCGCTGCTGCCCACTGCTCCCCTCACCTCCCAGGGGGTGAACAAGGGGATGGGTCAAATGCAGAGGACACATTTCGCCACACCTCGTGTGTGTGTGTGACAATCATTGGTACTTTAACTTTTTAACTTTAATTTATGAGCTTCAGTTTCTGTGTGTTTGCATAAGGCCCCGGCTCCACCCACACAAAGACAGTAGATTGCTAACAAGAGGCTTCTTTCATTCAAATTGATTTTATATGAGTAATATGTTATTTATTAAAACCTAATTATAAATGTACTTGAACCACATTTTTGTTGGGTGTGTATTTTATGCACACCTCAGGCTCCCATACCCAAATGTACTTATGATCACCAAAACTAATTATTTAATACAGTAAACCCTCATTTATCACTGTTAATTGGTTCCGGTCCTGGCCGTGGTAAATTAATTTCCGCTAAGTAGGAATTATTTATTGAAGATTTTCATAGGTAGAGCATAAAAAAAGCACAATGCTCACAGCCCTATAGCCTCGAGCGTGAGTAGAGTAGCAAGTCATTTTCAAGACTGAAATGGGCCACGAACTAAATTTTTGTTTAGGGCAGTGCTTATCTGGGGGAGGGGCTTAGAGTCAAGGGACGTAAAGTAGCATCTTTTTTCATTCTTGAACAATATACAAGCCTACAGCTAGGTGGCGGCACTGCTTGAATTATAAACAGGCTCAACCGGGAAATATGCCCAAGTATATGGTTGCCCCTTATTGGTCGTGAATGTGAATGGGTGAATGTGACATGTTATGTAAAGCGCTTTGGGCATCGTGCCGGTATAGTAAAGTGTTATATAAATACAGACCATTTCACTAATACATGCTTACATACATGAAATATTATCCTTTAAAGTTTTATAAACATAAGACCAGTATTTATTTTATTGTGGGGTGGACATGAGAAGGTTCTCAATCATATTTCCATTTATAAAAAATTATGTCCCCAAGAGGGGCCGTGCATGACAAAAGATTATTGATAAGCACTGGTTTAGGGCCACAAAAATATATGCACAATGTGTATGTGGACAACCTGGAACTCCTGTCGGCATGAAGTCCATGCACTGACTGACTCTGGTGGTTCCCATGAATTAAATCCTCTCCTGCCCAGGTGGTCTACCTCCATGTCAACAAGATCAACGCGGTGGGCACAGACGACTTCTGCCCCCCAGGCTTCAACACCAAGAAGGCCATGTACTCGGGAATCAGCCTCTTCAGCAACCCCGTGCCTTACTGGGAAGTCCAGCCCATCACCTTCCGCTGCGTCTTCGACCGCTCCGCCATCCAGCTGGGCAACTACAGGAAGAAGTAGAGCGACCACGCCCCCCACCGCCCCACCTCAGATCCCCTCATCCACCTCCAACCCCATCATTGAGGAAGTGTGCCTTTTGTAAATGAGTGTGTGAATGTGTGCATGTTTGACCACCGTCACCCTCCCCCACTCCCCCCACACACACCAACTCTCTCATAGTGGACATGGACCTCAAGCACATGTTTTTTTTTTGTTTTCACTTCTAAGAACACCGTTATTTAGCTTGGCTTGGTCGGTAGCGAACGCGGCTCGCATGAAACACAAAGTAGAGCCGCATTATATCCTCACGTTCATACGGTAGCGCAGTTAATCACGGAAACATTCCACTGTCTTTTTTTTTTGGACCAGTTGTAAACGAGGCCTGTGGAGCAGGCAGCACACCTGTACCGATCATTCCTGCGTGACAGCATCCAGAATGTGGACAAAATAGTCTGTTTGTGCCGAATGAACGCAACCGTGACTTCATCACGTCTGTCGCGCTTGCTTCCAAATTTAGAATAAACCATATATGTTTTAAACAGGAGTCACTCCTAAAGAGTTATATGCATGTTTGCAGCTTTTCTGTGATGTCTCCGTGTTTTCCCTGCTACTCTTTTACCTACCTTTTCTTTTTTGACTTTTCAAGAGAAGGGCGCCCGCGCGCCCGATACATCGGTGTGAATGTTGTATGTATAGATAATGTATATAAATGCTGTATAAAAAAATATATATTTTCTTTGCTTTAAAAGCACTTATCCTATAGCTCAAATATCTCAGCGACAAACAAGCAAAAAGCAGGGGCTCGATCTCCTGAAAGAATAAAAACACTAATGGAAAACGTTTGCCACGCTTGTAAATGACAGACAACTTGATTATTGTCCATCAGACAGCAGTTAAGGGATGACGAAAATGTGATTATCGTCCAGCCAAACATTACAACTGCAAAATAATCTACCATGGGGCCAAAGAAAGTTGCGAGTGCCAGCACTTTGATAAAGAAGGTGAGAAATCAAGAAAGAACTTGTAGTTCTCGCAAAAGTACTCTCTACTCTTTCTCGCCGACAAGACTCTTCAAGGTTAAATGTTCATTTATACATTTTAATCGACATTTATACTAATTTAGCCTTCTCTATAACATTTTGTTTTGTGTTCATATTTTGGGTCTCTGGAATGTATTAATTGGATTTACATTATTTCTAATGGGGAAAATGCTTCAATTTTGCCAGATTGCAGTCTTCATCAGACCTTTTGGAGAAGATTACTATCAAAAACCGAGGTAACACTGTTCCTCCAACTCCATTAATCCCTCATTTATCGCTGTTCAATTTTTTTCCGGGCTTACCGGTAGTAAATGAATTTCCACGAGGTAGGAATTATTCATTATAAATCAAAATTGTCATAGCTAGAGCATTAAAAACTCTTTACCACTTTCTAAATGCAGGGTTTCCCCTTAATGTATTTCATTGTGCCGGTGTGCCACAGCAACATATTAGCCGCCACACCTTTTTTTTGGGGTGAAAACAAAATAAAGTAATTTAACATGTTATGTCGGCCGACGCTCTTTTTAGCTTTTATTGCCAATTGTATACTAGCATTTCCTCTGTGTACACATGTCCATCTCCGTGTTTCACTTCGAGACACACAAGACTTCCTCATTCTCCACCAACACGGTGGGTTCACAGACCATGGGAAGAACGACAATCATGACACACAAGCATACACATTAAGACCAGCAGGTACTTACAGTATTAATGGATAAATATATAGTTTTCTTTTTTGTGATCTCTTAAAAAATGTGGCTTTGTTTTTCGTCACGGACATGGCACGATAGAAGTAAACACGAGTACAATCTATAATAACAACAGAAATAGATGTTAGATTTCTTGCCAGTGCTTTTTTAATAAAGTAAGAGTGACTTAAATGATTGGAGAAATCTCGAGAAAATAAATGAATAAATAAATAAAAGTACATTGTACAATAAGCAGCAAACATTACAAAAATAGAGCAAAACGATATTATGTAAGAAAACATATATGTTGATAATATAATTAATAACAGCTTTGTTTTGAATGTATGTATGCCTTTTTATTGTCTTTTTAAAGAAAATATATGCATCATAGCAAAACAATGTACCGTAATGATGTCATATTGACCACGCCCCTTAACCACGCTTCCGCCGCCACAGGTATCTTGGAAATATAGGGGAAACCAATGTGTTGTTAAAGACAATGAGATCCCTCTAAACATGAAATAACACCCAAATAGTCACCTTTACACTTTTAATGCAATGTGGTAGTGAGTGGCCACGATACTAGTGCGCTCTAATTAGTTTGGTTTTGTATATTGGCCAATACCACCGTAGTAACGATATCTTTACTTCATGTAGCCATTGTTATGCTTGAAATACTCCATATAGGGAAAAATACTTTGAAAATGTTTTTGTTTTTTTATGTGCTAGAGTTAAATGCAATGTGGCGAGCAGTGGCGTGCAGTCAGGGGAGGCAGGTGAGGCGGGGCCTCACGTGCCATCATGAAAAGAAAAAAAATGTAAAAAGAAATTTTTTTTTTTTTATTGTTATATGTATCCAGTGATTATACTATAAAGTTATTTTCCATTTAACTTCACCAGTTTTAGATTATTTTTATTCAAAATCGCAGAATTTTCACATTTGCCGTTCAAATACTGAGAAGAGACTTGCGGTGAGTCAGCAGCCAGTTGAGCCTCACCATGGATTGCGCAATGACTTGGCTAACTGCTGGCCTGCTGTGCAGTGAGACCGTATTGCTATATGAATTATATTATACATTTCCATAGTTTAGTTAGCTGAGGTATATAATGTACAGTGTATTTTGTCAACAACTATGTGTGTAACGTATTTCTTGTGCTGAGCAATCATAAAACGGCTGCGAAGACGCACTGGGTGAGGCTCGCAGTTCTCCCGCCTCATGGTAGAGGGCGCTAGTGATCCCAGGGATCATTCTTGCGACTACTCGGCTGCAGAATAACTGACAACAAGCTACAGTTAGCAGCGATCGTTTATTTTTTCCTCTCGCCTGGACTTTTAACATATCTAAAATAAAACAGTTTTCTAAACTGGACTTTCAATCCAAGCAGGAGATAATAATTAAAGGAAGATCTCCATCGAGACAGAGAGACTTTTAAAATTGAAGAAAGATAAGGAAGACTTCTATAAACAAGTTATCGATGCTTTTATTCAGAAGGAGCGGTGCATGGACTTCATTTATAAGTAAAGGTAAGACCATAACAACGTTTTATTTATTAAATGTGCTTTATTGTGTGCTACAGTTTGTATGTGTAAAGAATGCTGGTATGAGCTTTTAAACATAACCCGTTAACTGCTGCCAATCAAATGGTGAATAAGATACTCTTTAGGGTTCATATGTTTGTAAATCTGACTGTGATGAAGTCAGTGCCTCACCAGCCATGAACCTCACCACACGTCACTGGTGGCGAGGGACAACTGTATCGAATGCTGACAGAGGGCCCATTGTTAGAACCCGAAGGTGAAGCGAAGGAGAAATCAGGGCACACTGGGTGTAGATAAGTAAAGGATCCTATTCATGAAAATTAGCTTTTTATTGGCATAATAAAAGTAATATGTGTCCTTTAGACTCTTTTTCCATCTTTTTCCGAACAAAAGAAGACTACACTACCTCATACATAGGTATCTCACCTTTGTAAAAAAAAAAAAGAAGCAGGCTTTGCTACACATCTTAAAATAAATCTCGGCCAAATATATGTCAGTCAGTTACAAATGTAAAAGCAGTCATGTTGATCATTTTGTTTTTCTTCAGAGAACAGTCCAACCGAGCATGATGTTGCTGTTAAAATGTTAGCACTGTACAACCTCCATCCATTATCTACCGCTTGTCCCTTTTGGGTCGCGGGGGTGCTGGAGACTATCTCAGCTACATTCAGGCGGAAGGCGGGGTACACCCTGGACAACCAATGCCAGCTAATTAGCTGACTGACAAAAAGCTGGCAGAGCTTAATACTAACAAAAGTTAGTTAGTTATGTTGCTTACGTTGCGTTGTTATTAAGGTTGCGCAATAAAGTCATTCTAAATTATAGAAATGTGGCCGACAATAGAGCGTTTAATCGTTATATTGGTATAATGCATGTTGATGACACATTCCAGCTGTGTCGCGCAAATTTAACAGCAACAAGCAAACCTCCTCTTGCAATTTAGAGTTTTTGCTAGAGTGCTAATGGCCAATGTCCCTCCACAGTGCAATTCACTAATTCCCGCCTCCATGGCAGCAAATAAACTAAGTTTCTTACAAGTATCATTCATTATCACTGGAGGACTAGAGGATGATGACTAGCTAAACATGCGACCCTACACCCCGTAAGAGGATACAATAAGCCTTTCTAATCGCTAAGCTTGAATGTAAAAAGGAATGGACGGATCGATTAAAATATCGACAGTAACAATATCATCTTTTTTGCTATTGCTTACAAACTCAGGAAATAAGTCCCTGGACACAGAATAACTTTGATGCAAAAACCAAAGGATTTAAATTACAGCCAATAATAGCTTTTGCTTATGTTAGTTGCCAAATTAAGAGATTTTGCAACCATTAAACTACGTGTTGATCTGGAGTTTAGTATAAACACTTTTGAACTGTCTACATTTTTGCATCAAGGTTAGATTTCTTCTCTTCTTTTCTTTCACTTCGAATACATTGTTGTGGAACATTCAAAACATGAACAAACCTTCCTTTCTCCATGCAGTTTGACGCTCGGGAACCCAGAAAAGTGGCGCCATCTCAGGACCCAATCCTTCCCTAGGTGGAGAACAGACAAGAGTTTATCGTAACTGTTATGCAGTCCCTTCAGGATTTCACAGGCTTTTTTGTGATTGTGGCAGCCTAAAATGCCAGAATTTGCTGCAGCTTTTAAAGAAAGTTGCGACAAAAATTGCAGTGTTTTAAGGCTTATTTTATTCAATAATATTGAATCAACTCATAATTTTTTGAGCAAAAATCTACCGTATTATGCAAAACAAACTTTTTTTTACCTGTTGGCACCTGTTTTTGTGGATTTTGGATCCCCATAAGTTCAAAAAATGTGATACCTTGGAGGCATTGCGGAGATATATATAAAACAACATTTCCTTTCTTCATACTTCCTCCACACGAGTCGTTTGGAATTTAAGTAGCTAGTGACGTATTTGTTGCTAGAAACGTCAGCGAATATCTCCATATATGGTAAAGCTTTACCCGAAGTGCTTTGCACAAGTTCACAATTATTGTCCCACGCTGTAGTCAGTAAGTTCCTTATTTTTCTCTATCCTCTAGTTGTGTGGCACACTGGCTCGTACATACACATACTTTCTCCGCTGTTCCCATTTCTAAAACAAAGTAGCGTGTTGTTCAAACTTATATGTCAGTACAGGCAGTACACTCCATATTGATGCACTAAAAACTACAACATGACTAACAGCGAGAAGAGACTTCACTTCGACAGCGTCTTCTCAGAAGATGCTGTTAAACTGGAGGCACGTAAATATAAACATATATATATATATACATATATATATATGGTCGATGTTTCTGTGGTTTTTCCATTATACAGTGCTCAATACCAGGGTAGAGCGGTATATACGTTAGGTTAGGAAAAAACACAGAGGCTGATCCCCTGAAGAGCAGAGAAACCTGCGAAACAGGCTTGTAGGGATGAAATATCCTCTGTGTTTTTTCCTGTATGTATATATATATATATATATATATATATATATATATATATATATATATATATATATATATATATATATATATATATATATATATATATATATATATATATATATATATATATATATATATATTCTCAGTGGCCTAGTGGTTAGAGTGTCCGCCCTGAGATCGGTAGGTCGTGAGTTCAAACCCCGGCCGAGTCATACCAAAGACTATAAAAATGGGACCCATTACCTCCCTGCTTGGCACTCAGCATCAAGGGTTGGAATTGGGGGTTAAAGCACTAAAAATGATTCCCGGGCGCTGCCACCGCTGCTGCCCACTGCTCCCCTCATGGGTCAAATGCAGGGACAAATTTCACCACACTTAGTGTGTATGTGACAATCATTGGTACTTTAACTTTAACTTTAACTTAATATATGTGTGTGGTTCCTTTGCACGCAATCGGCCAAATATTTTTTAGCCCAATGCAGCCCCCAAAGTCAAAAAGTTTGGACACCCCTGCCTTAAAGTGTTCCTTGTAACTGTGACCGCAAAAAGCACTTGATTTCAACAAAAATTGGAAAATACTATTGATGTTTTACTGTTTTTTATACTACAAAGACCTAAAAGTAGACAATAGATGGCAGTAAAAAAAACATACTCATCACAGCTTATTGTCAAATTACAGCAGTTTTAATGAATTGCAACTAATAATAACAATAATGAATTATAATTACAGAAAGAGACACCACCAAAGGCTCCCTTATGGTCTGTTGTCTGCTCTGTCGTCCACAAGTTGCAGACATTCTCCATGTTTATCTAAGCATAGGACAAAGCTGAGAACCCACAGCAGAATCTGCAGGGATTGGTTGAATTTGTGTGAATTGGCAAGGTCGCGACATCCCAAATTCCCGCAGGGATTTATAATGGCACTATTTGAACTGTGGATTTCAAGGTTACAGCCGTGGCATGTTTCGATGTCAAAAACCCTGGAAATAAGGTTCTGATTTTTCTCAAGTCATAATAACTCCAGCCACCAGATGGTGTCTGTTGCCTGCAACGATCAAGATGGCTATTATTCTGTTGCAAGGCAATCCCTTTTCTCATAGCTTAACCTAATAAGAGCGACTCATCCGCGCATGCTGGATGGATTGTTAACATTGATTTGACATATAAAAACATTTGAAAACTGCACGTGTTAAGCTTGATTACATAATAAATAAATACGCTTGGTAAGTGACTGTGAAGTTGATGTGGATTCTGTTAGTTCAAAGCAGCAGCATCAATCTGTTGCCCCCATGTGGTGGTGAGGCACATTGCCTCCATTCTCTTACACGCGCACGCACGCGCACACGCACGCGCACACACGCACGAACACACGTCTGCCGTCAAAACCAATTGCTTTGAGGCTCATTACCCACAATCCAGCGGCTGGTTCCTGCGGGTGTGATGTGGGATTTGAGATGTGTTAAAAAAAAAAAAGAAAGCACCCTGAGAGTAATTTTTCCATCTGCTTAGCTTGCAGAAGATTTTCACATAGTAAAAGAGCATATGCACCCAAACTTGATCTCCCTCCTCACCAGATAATACCTAAAAGCAGATGTTTTACGGATTTGCGCGACTTGTGCAAATAATACGCTTTTTCACTTCCTTTCCAACAGTAACCTGACATTTACAGTCCGTCTCCTTACACATTATCATTGCACTTCCTTAAGGAGATTCCGCAGCACATGTGCCCCAACGAGGGCTTGCGTCCAGCACATGGCCACACGGCAGCGACAGAAGGTGGCGTCTGGCTGCTGTCTGTGAGTTTATTAGAAGACTCAGTGTGTCGGTGCCAAGGATAGGTCCCAGAATATCCCTGTTTGCTAATGCTCGGACCTGAGGAGAGTCCCTGTAGGAGCATGTGCAAGCCGTTTAAGAGTATTTCTTTGCACGTATACACACAAGTGTGTTTGTGTGTCGGGTTGTTTTATGATATTTGCTGCAAACTTTGGCTTGCATGCTAATAATAAAACTGTTAGATTTAGTTGCAGACTCATCATGATCACATAGACCTGTTATAAAGAAGACTGTCCATAACATGATGGTTCGAAGTGCATATTATACGCTACAGAGGACTTGCGTTTGAATATGATCGCAACGAACAGAACTATTTATTGTAAAACTGAATTCAAACAAAACAAATGTAGCCTTGAGTACATTAGTATGGCAGTTATCATAGCGCTATGACCAAAAACAGCACATATCCTCTTGAGAGCCAGCATCCTCCAGTAGACATTTGTGTTTTGTACGACAGGGCTTTTGGATTTCCAAAATGTGTAACTCTGACTAAAGACATAAATGTCCACTGCAGAAGACTAAATTGCAGAGTTTGATGTATTCTCCTAAGTATTCCCACAATCCATAGATCCATGACGTGAGGTTGACAATCCACAGCATGTTTTCTTTGCCTTTGTCGTCATTGAGTACAAAGTTTTCTGGGAAAAGTGTTGACATAAGATGATTTTAGCCTTGACAATGTTAGAATTTTGACTGATCTGTTTTTGTCTCTGATGATTTACAATTTGTAGTCTCCAGTCATAGTATTTCAATGAACTTGGTCTATGAGATTCCCCCACTCCTATCCTGAGTGGAGATAATGTTTTGAACATGTGTGAGATCACATATCCATAATCTTCAAAGAGACGACGACTGGGTCTGGTATGCAAGTGGAAGAAAGTGCGACCAATGCATAGCAGCCGCAACGCCCCGGCGTGCTTTGACAGCGTGATGGACGTCCGCCCCGGCAAATGGGGGAGGCATTTGGATTGTAAAAACAACCCCAACCCCCTGTTCAATTGTGCTTATTAAATGGATATGGTATTAAAAAAAATTCCAAGCAAAGCCACGTGAAATCAATTGCTACCTTCAATGTTGTAGAATACTTTTCTGGACAATGTTTGTCATGTTTTACAACTTTTTCTAACATACCAAGGTGATATGAATCATTGAGATGTTTACAAAAGGTGACACCTGTTGTCATTTTTGCACACTTCCATCCATACCATCTTTTCAATTCCCTACTCCTCCTTCTGCTCAGTCGCCATCCTCCTCTTCTCCTCCTCCTTCTTCTGTTTCTTCATCTCCCCCCCAGTTTGCCTCTCTTTCTCCTCCCCCTGTCTGTTTCTTTTTCCCCTCTTCTTGTGTTTCTCTCCTGAGACGTCCTCTTTTTTTGAACACTACGACCAACTGGCCCTCCACCCCACGCAGACAGTACGTCGTGAGAGGAGCACAGGTAAGCCTTGATGAAAGGATGGATGGATAGAGTTGGTTAGTTCTTGAGATTGGTATGTCTTTTGCGGGTGTGAGCTTTTAGCACATCTGCATGGGGACTGGTTCTGCAACAAAAAGAAGCAATGCATGAAAGAAAATGAGTAAGAAGGGTTTGTAGTTTTGCAGTCTTACACTTTTCTTAGGATATACAACACTGTAGTCAGCATTGTTAGGATTTGTATCGCTTCAACCTTTTTTTGTGTTTAAGCGTTCAAGGATTCTTTGCACATCTGTGTTGCGTTATCGCAGCAGGAGATTATAGATGAATGGGTGTTGAGGGTTCGACTTGAACTCTTGACCGATTGTGTGATCCTCCGTGGAGTGGGTGTGGTACTACCGCAAGAGCTTTGTCTGGTTCTTGCTCTAACATCTCGTTTCCCACTTCTCTGTCCCTCTGCAGAAGCCATGTTTCCTCTTCGTGTACACCTGTTGGCAGTGCTTGTCAGCCTGGCGCTGTGCCAGTATGAGGACTACGACTACATTCCCATGACCATGCTGGGACCCTCCACTTCCAACTGCAACCGCGAGTGTGAATGTCCCATCAACTTTCCCACCGCCATGTACTGTGACAGCCGCAAGCTCAAGTTTGTCCCAGACGTCCCATCAGGTATCAAGTATCTCTACCTCCAGAACAACCAAATCGATGAGATCAAGGCTGGCGTGTTTGACAACGTCACCTCCGAGCTGCGCTGGCTAGTGCTGGACAACAACCAGATCACCAACGGAAAGATTGCATCAGGTACGATCGACAAACTGACCGCATTGGAGAAACTCTTCTTCAGCCACAACCAGCTCACAGAGCCGGTTGTCCCTCCTTCCAAGGCCCTGGATGAGCTGAAGCTAACACACAACAAGTTGAGCAAGTTCCCCTCCGGGCTGCTGAACGATAAAGAGAACCTGACCTCCATCAACGTGCAGCACAACCAGCTCACATCCGACGCCATCGCCGGAGCGTTTAAAGGGTGCAAGAGGCTGCTGTCCCTCGATGCGAGCTACAACAAGCTAAAGAAATTGCCAGCCGGCGTGCCGGGTTCTCTGGAAATTCTCTACGTTGACAACAACGACATTGACAGCATCGCATCGGGATACGTGAACAAGCTGACGGCTCTGAAGTACTTGAGGGTCTCCCACAACAAGCTGGTGGACTCCGGCATCCCTGCCGGAGTATTCAACGTGACGTCTCTGTTGGAGCTAGACCTGTCCTTCAATAAGCTGCAGTCCATCCCTGAGATCAACGAGCAGCTGGAGCAACTTTACCTGCAGGCCAATGAGATCAGCAGTGAGTGGGAATCCCTCTAGGTTTATTTGGTTGTTTATGTTTAGCTTTTCACGGCTCACTTTAATGTTTTCTTCAATTGTCTCCTCAGAGTTTGAGCTGTCAAGCTTCTGCAAGTACGTCAGCCCTGTCAACTATTCCCATCTGAAGCACCTGCGCCTGGATGCCAACAACCTCACGCACCACAGCATGCCTTCTGAAACTTCCAACTGCCTTCGTGTGGCCTCCGAAATCATGTTCGAATAAGGACATTGCCCTTCTTTAACTGTCTTTCTCCTCCGTTTATGGACTCACTTGTTGAAAAAGGTCTCTCAACAAATCAGATAGTTCCAAAAAGTAGAAGTATCAAATTCAATACATTGCCAATATCCTAATGATACAGTATGTAAAGAGAGAGCATGATATGTTTTTTCCTTTTACGTTAATGTTTTCTGCCAAACAGCTCAGGTTGCTAACCAGCTTACAACAAATTGTAAGATCTCATTGAGTAGCACGAGCTGGTTAGCAACTTGGTCTACAACGGTATAAACGTGTTGGAATTTTGATTATTGAAAACACACACTTCAAACATTCCAACTTGACATGCTAGTGTGTCTAACAGAGACAAGGAGTAAACAACAAAGTTAGCACCTCCAACGTCTCGGCCGTAGTTTTAATTTGTCGTCTGTCTTGTATGTTCCGTGTCTAGCCTATATAGTGTAATGTTTAAATAAGCCAATTGCTGTGCAAAGGGCCAGCAAGTGTATAATTCATGAATACATTGTAAAATAACTTTTCACTATATTGACTTAATTCTTGAAATTGCTTCTCATAGAAAGTTAGCTTACTCGTCAAGCTAAACGGTCACGTACGTGTTTGTTTTTGTATACGTTCCATTACTTGCATGAATTCAATGGTATTATTCTTTAATAATAAACTACAGCTTTTGCATTTCTGGCGCTTCCATTGTTGTTTAACACGTTTTAACACAAATGGTCAACTTGTTATAGAAACATCACATTGTTTGGATCATTTCTTGCCTTTGAATCTTATGAACTTACTGTGAGGAATCCCAACTCAGTTGAATAAACATTGTTTCCTATACATTTGTATGGCGCCTTTTGATATAACGTGTGTGTGACACATGAAAAAACTGTGACAAACACCAAAATTAATTATGTCTGACTTGAATGAATGGTTAAATTGAGAAAAAGTCAAATGGCTAGCATAGTTCATAGCTAACTTAAAACTTGGTCATTGTTAGCTTGCTAAGACTGCTGTATTAACACCCACCTCGACACAAAATACTCCATAGATGCTTTAAAAACACTTTTTGATTGGGTACATTGAAGATGACGTTATTTGTTTAAAACAAAAGAAGAACAGGCCGGTGTGTGCTTGCTAACATGGCTAGCCGCTAACTTTAGCATGCAAAGTCCTAGTTTCATAAGTCTTCGGTGTTAGTAATGTTGTTTGGAGTGTCGTTAAACTCACTTTTATTGGGTGTTTTCTAGGGGTGTAACGGTACACAAAAATTTCGGTTCGGTACATACCTCGGTTTAGAGGTCACGGTTCGGTTCATTTTCGGTACAGTAAGAAAACAACAAAATATAAATTTTTTGGTTATTTATTTACCAAATTTGTAAACAATGGCTTTATCCTTTTAACATTGGGAACACTATAATAATTCTGCCCATGTTAATCAACATTAAACTGCCTCAAGTTTTTGCTCAGATTAAATAAAATGACAAAACTTTTCTTCTACATATAAAAAGTGCAACATTAAACAGTTTCAAGTCAACTCATCATGCTTAATTTATTACAGCATTTGGGAAGCCTGTAGTTGATTTTTATTATGTAAATGTTATATTTTTATCAACATGTGATAGCAGGGACCCTGCCATTCAAAACTAGGCTGTTACATTACTAATGATTAATGTAACTAACCACACACACACACACACACACACACACACACACACACACACACACACACACCGCACAATGAGCTAACACACACACACACACACCGCAAAATGAGCTAACACACACACACACACACACACACACACACACACACACACACACACACACACACACACACACTGCAAAATGAGCTAACGTTACGCTAAAAGCGAATTAGCCCTCACCTCAAGCCAGGACTGCGAGCGAGCTGAGCTGCAGTTTGTTTCTAGAACGTCAACGGGCTCATAGTGATGTTACTAGTAGTTGACTGGGAGGTTTTATTTTGATTTGGGGAGAGTCCGCTGCCTGATGCTCACCTGCTAAACACCTATCTGCTAACCCCACCGCAAAAGCACTGACAACATGCGCTCTGAATACGCACTGCTGATTGGCTGTTACCGCTATGGTTGTAACCAATCAGATGGTTGTGTGGGTGGGACAATGCTGGGTGCCGTGTAGGAGACAGAGGCAGAAAGCAGAGCAGCTTGTTAAGACTTTAGCTTAGGCGGCTACTTCATATGTCCGTGTGGAAACTCGTTTGGTACACCTCCGAACCGAAACGGAACCCCCGTACCGAAACGGTTCAATACAAATACACGTACCGTTACACCCCTAGTGTTTTCAAGTTTATACTCACATCTTAAAAGCTAACTGGCTAGCAATCTGCATGATAGCGTACTCGACACCACTTGTGGCAAACTGCAAAATTGTTGCTATTTTTCTTGGCTCGTCATACAACACCATTCATGCAGTTTCACATTGCAGTAAACAATACATTTGAGACCATTTTGTCTTCAATCCGAGAATTGTCTTCTAAATTTGCGGTTTTGACTCGAGGCCTTTTTTTTCGTATTGTGGTTGAAGGACAATGTAGAAAACGCTAAGTGGTAACATTTTTTGGCGTGGTTTTGGCTTCATTTTCCAGCAAGAGCAACATGACACAAATTACACAACGAGAGAAAGCTGGGGTGGACACAAGGAATGGAAAGGAGCTTATTGGGTGACAATATCAAAAATATTTTCTTACACTTCTTCACAATTATTTCCATATGTGGCAGTGGCACCATGCATAAAGTTTTATCATGTGACCCAAACGCGACAATTTTGAGACAATGCATTCCCTCATAAGGCATACAGTATGTCTGTCTATAGGCTCCAGAAAATTCTAAGCATTTTTACATATTTCTACTAGTGCCAGACCTAACCTCAATATGTTCCGATATGTACCACATGCGCAGCAATCGAAAACTATATGTGTAAGTATATGTGGCAACAATAGCTTTTATTTAAATAGCAAAAAATTTTCAAGGTAGGTGTTTGTTATGAAAAACAAAACATTTTAATTTACTGTCACCCAATACGAGGGTCATTTAGAATGTATTTTTAGTAGTCCTCTCAAACTTAGAACTTTTTAAATCAGATTAATCACACTTGAATTTTGACTTATCGTGATTAATCTCAGTTGCAACAAAAGCGTTGCTTCATTTAACAGGGAAACTTTTGTTGACAACAACATTGTTGACATCCACTCCTTGTTGTCAATACACCAGTAGCATTTTTGCTGGAAGCTGCCTTAAAGCATATTTTGCTTTTAAATGTTTTTCTAGCAACCCGCGTCACCTTTCAGGTAACCATTCTTGGTAAAGATAAAGGAGCAATTGCGCTCAAAATAAACTGAGCAATTAGTCTGCGTTTATACATTATCAATGCAATATATTTTTGTGATTAATCGCATGCGTTAACTTTGACAGCCCTAATTATTAGTCTACTTCCATGTGTCTTCTTGTACTGACATCCTATTTTTGTCATGACCTGTAGCATAGGTCATGCCTTGTTTTGTTTTTTGGGGCGTTTTCCTGTTTGGTTTTTAGTTTCTGTCCAGCGCTCTTATTTTCTAGTTTCCACGTCTTGTTTCTTGCCTCTACAGCACCTTTACTTTGTGTGCCAGCGCATCTTTTATCATTTGTAATTAAGTCTATATAGGTTCAGCTAGTGCTACTGGCTTTGTTGGTTCATTGTTAATATCACAGTACTGTGTTTAATGTGCTATCGTCACCCTCACAAGCTCTTTTGTTTTGCTGTCTTAGTTTCGTGTCGTGTGCACTCCATAGCTGCACTTCCCTGCTTTTGGACATTACATTTACTTTTACTTGCATGCCGTTTGCTGTATTGTGCATTTTGGGATTTACGACTACCGCTATTATGTGACCCAAACGCGATGATTTTGAGACAATGCATTCCCTCATAGAGCATCAAAAGATGATAAAGTATAATTCCACCTTGTTTTGAAACATTCAATAATTTTTGGGGTTTTCTACAAAAAAACATCAGTAAGATGCACACTTGGTAAGTATGTTCTGATAAGGTCTGAGGGGTGAAAAGCACTTTAATGCACTTTGACCCTAAAGCAAGTCCAGATGAGGAGAGAAAAAAATTGCTGTTTCCGCACAATCGTCCACCCTACTGCACGACACATGGTGAACTTCAAATAGTAGCCGAAAAGTGCAGACCATTGGAAGAAAACCCATCGACGGATCGCAGGAAATGATGGTTTTTTTTGCAACACGTAAATAGTGCAAGGGTAGCAGTTTTGCCATTACATTACGTACAGTATTTGTACGATTAATTTTACCCAATGTACATCAATAATTTCCAAAACCCCACAATGTACGATAGTTTGACATTGATCAACACTTGGCTATAAGCAAACATAAACAGGATATATCTTACCTACAGCCAGGTTGGGGAAATGTTCTGCTTATTTAGATTTTAACCAATACTAAAGTAAAGTTAAAGTACCAATGATTGTCACACACACACACACTAGGTGTGATGAAATTTGTCCTCTGCATTTGACCCATCCCCTTGTTCACCCCCTGGGAGGTGAGGGGAGCAGTGAGCAGCAGCGGTGGCCGTGCCCGGGAATCATTTTTGGTGATTTAACCCCCAATTCCAACCCTTGATGCTGAGTGCCAAGCAGGGAGGTAATGGGTCCTATTTTCATAGTCTTTGGTATGACTCGGCCGGGGTTTGAACTCACCTACCAATGTCAGGGCGCACACTCTAACCACTAGGCCACTGAGCAGGTTAGTTAATACCAAATTGGTACTTGAAAACGATGTTGGTGCTTTAACTGTACTTAAAAAATGGAAAACATGCTAACTTTTGTAAATAATCTTTTAATTCTTATGGAATTTTGTGACATTCATTTTAAATAGACTAATTACTTCAATTATTTGAATTAAATGATAACTAAGTAATGCATCCAAAAATAGGAAATGCAATCCACCACAAATTGTCATAATTATAGCAGACATACAGTAAGATTACAATCCGATAATTTGAAGCTTCTGGTCAAATAGGACATTGGTCATTTCCCATCTGTCAACACTGGTGGGTAGATCTTAACTCTTGTAAATCTTGTTAAAAGCGTCCTAGGACAGTTCTAGGTTGTGTGTCATTGTGTGTCCTATTTGCAATCGTTTTTATTTGACGCACCTCTCCCAGATTACACTCACAAGATGGCAAACGTGCAAGGAAGCTCTTAAAGGACTTATTGCTGCTGTCCAAATTAGCAGGGATTATCTTGTTGCATTGCTGATGCCTCCCAATGTCGTAAATGACGCAATTGGCCAAATGAGAATGCATTAAAATCCCCTTAGACAAAGCTAACAGGATCATTAAGGTCAATTTTAGGAAAATGCAATGAAAATACAACTAGTTTAGATTTGTTACAAATGACAGGACTGTCTAAGATAGCTGCATCAAAGGTGCTGAGGCTCATTCATTGATGGAATTAGCGCAAAGAGTGGCAGTGACCTTCTTGGGATTTGCTGGTTCATAAGAGATCAAGTGCAAAGAGGGGAAGGAAGTAAGACTTGTAGACATGTGGACGAAAGCAGACTACAAGCGGGTATAAAGTTGCCTTAGCCTCGTTCTAAGTGGGACACTAGTCTCGCAAAGGGCTTAGCGCGTGATTCCACACCTTGGGACATCTGATTAGCTTGAAAAAAGAAAAAAAAACACAGTACAAATAGAAGGTGAGCGGTTTGGTCCATGACGACTTGCAGAAGGGAGGAAACTTCTTGTGACAAAAGCTAAGGTAGGAAAACTTACAGATGAGCTTTGACCCCTTAAAAAAACAGGTGTTTTGTCTTTGAAGACTGTCTGTCCACACCACGGAGGAAAGGTCCAATTCGTTCCATAGCGCATTGAAAAACAAAAGCCAGATGTCTTCTGCTCAAGAGCAATATATGGACAAAGAGGATAGCAAAACTGACCTCATCATTTTCCTAGCTTCTGTTGTGTTGGTCTACATTTATTTCTAATTTTTCCTAGCAGATGTTTATCTTTGCTAGTAGAAACTGAGTGGAAATGGAAACCACAGTCTAGTTCCTAAGAAATCACAATTTAGTTTAGGGCAGCCATGATTGACCCAGAAAAAGTCTGAAATTTGTGTCATGGCCTTACCAAGCGTATTGATTGTTGACATGATGTATTCCTTTCTATCATAGGAATGTTCAGCAACATGGTACCGCTCCTCTGCATTGTGTTCCTACTGGTCCTTTCGGTCCATAGCCAGGACATGCCCTACGACCAATTAATGGCCCAAATCCAAGCTTGTCCCCAAGAGTGTCGTTGCCCTCCTAACTTCCCACAGGCGGTCTACTGCGACAACAAAGGCCTGAAGAGCATCCCCCAAATCCCTCCCTTCACTTGGTACCTCTACCTCCAGAATAATCAAATTCAGGTCATCTCCCCTAACGCCCTTCGCAACGCCACTCAGCTGCGTTGGGTCAACTTGAGTCGCAACAAGATTGCAAGCGAGGGAGTGGAAAAGGGTACCCTTGATGCAATGTCCCGCCTGGAGCACCTCTACATGGACGACAACCTTTTGTCCTGGGTGCCATTTCCTCTTCCAGCCAGTCTGGAGCATCTAAGTCTCTCCCGTAACCGGATCTCTAAGATCCCTGACGGAGTCTTCTTGGGTCTGGATAAGCTGACTCTATTAGACCTCCAGGGGAATAAGCTGATGGATGATGCTGTGACTGAGGTGAGCCTCAAGGGTCTTAGCAACCTGGTCCAGATCAACCTCGCCAAGAACCAGCTCAGCAACATGCCTTTGGGCCTGCCACCCACCACCACGCAGCTCTTCCTGGATGGCAACAACATTGACAAGATCCCTGCTGATTACTTTAAAGGTTTGCCCAAGGTGGCGTTCCTCCGGCTCAACCACAACAAGCTTGGCAGCAGCGGCGTTTCTCAGAATGCCTTCAACATTTCCAGCATTTTGGACCTGCAGTTGTCCCACAACCTGCTGACGGAGGTGCCCCTGATCCCCTCGGGCCTTGAACAACTTTACCTGGACCACAACAACATCAAGAGTAAGTCCCCTAAAATGCTCTCCATTTAAGAATTTGAAGGAGGAGTCTTAATTGTTTTTCATTTCAGGCGTTAGCGGCGCAAACGTCTGCCCCATTGGCATTGACACCATGGACGCCGATGACAGCGCTCCACGGCTGCGCTATCTACGACTGGACGGAAACAACATTGAACCGCCCATTCCCAGGGACATCATTCTGTGCTTTCGTCTCCTGAGGTCCATTGTCATCTAGAATTTTTGTAGACAAATCACATTTTCTACCGCTAATTCCAATTCAATGGACCACTAGTTGTGCCTTATATGCAGTAGTAACTCATCAGAAGGAGTACTCCCCCCACATTCCAGCAAGTACTTTATTTTCTCTGCTCAAGAGACACTGCTATATACATCAGAGTAGTGAGCAGTATGGTTTTACTATACACTGAACACACAGCCTTTATGGTCTTCATTCCACTTGGGAATGCCCTACAGGTGCTCGATCAGGTTCAAGTCCAATGAAGGCACCTGATCATCTTGGAGCTGTTTGGGCTCTTTATCATGTTGGAAGACTGCCATGCAATGCAGTTTCTGCTTCAGAATGTCTCAGTACATGTTTCTCTTCAATGAACCGCAGGCCGTCCACAGCACTCATGCAGCCCCAAACCATGCTGCTTCCTCTACCACCATGCAATTATGTTCTTACTCATTTGTGTCGCCAGATATTTAGACAATAATGGCTGTGTGTAGACTTGTGTATGTTTCCCTTGTATGAACCACAGCTCTCCAGTGCCGACAACAATTGTGCAGCCCCTAAACCATGCTGCTGGAAGACTGCCATCCGATGAAGTTTCTGCTTCAGAATGTCTCAGTACATGTTTCTCTTCTATGAACCGCAGGCCGTCCACAGCACTCATGCAGCAACCAAACTATGCTGCTTCCTCTACCACCATGCAATTATGTTCTTACTCATTTGTGTCGCCAGATATTTAGACAATAATGGCTGTGTGTAATAATAAATGATAAATGGGTTGTACTTGTATAGCGCTTTTCTACCTTCAAGGTACTCAAAGCGCTTTGACACTACTTCCACATTTACCCATTCACACACACATTCACACACTGATGGAGGGAGCTGCCATGCAAGGCGCTAACCAGCACCCATCAGGAGCAAGGGTGAAGTGTCTTGCTCAGGACACAACGGACATGACGAGGTTGGTACTAGGTGGGGATTGAACCAGGGACCCTTGGGTTGCGCACGGCCACTCTTCCACTCCGCCACGCCGTCCCTGTGTAGACTTGTGTATGTTTCCCTTGTTTTCCCTTGTATGAACCGCAGCTCTCCAGTGCCGACAGCAATTGTGCAGCCCCTAAACCATGCTGCTGGAACACTGCCATCCGATGCAGTTTCTGCTTCAGAATGTCTCAGTACATGTTTCCCTTCTATGAACCGTAGCTGGCCAGTGTCCACAGCACTCATGCAGCCCAAAATCATTGCTGGATATTTAGACGATAACAGCTGTGTGTTGACTTTGAAGTTACGTTTTTCTCAATGAACTGGACCAACTCCAGTGTTAGCAGCACTCGTGCAACCCCAGGTAATGTCGCTACCATGCTTGACAATTGACATTAGGAAATTATCTTGTTACTCACTTGTGTTGCCAGATGTTTAGACAATAACAGATTTGTCTTGTCTCATTTTCAGTAGATATTAACCTTATACAAGCTGTACACTGACTATTCTAAAGTACATTGTACCTTGACAAGGTATGCTGTCTTGTTGTACTCACTTTTGTGAGATACTGTAAATTGAAAATGTAGTTAATAAAACAAGATGGCTTGTTTTCTATTGTTTAAAAAACGAGTCCAGTACTTTTCTACAGTATGTGCAACTATCTGCTATTAGTGATTTATTTTATATATATCAACTTTCCAGGTAATGTCTATGGCCAAAATGTCAATATGCTGTTTACAGTTTTAATAAGAGTACTGAAAATAAAGATGTGAAGACCCTCCAAGCTAGAACATCGCCCAAAAGTGTCACAAGATCAAAAGTTTCTTTGATCGTGATTGGCCGACACCTGTGCTCAGACCGGCTGCTTTGAAGCGAGGGCCTTCCTCCCAAACGGGGGACTTCCTCTCAGCTCCATGCTAACAGGGGCTCCGACAGAGGTCCCATTGTGTGCACGGGCCCCCGCATCACACACACTCACACTCACACACGCATGTATATGCACATGAAATGCCAACTTCAGGAAGTAAAATATTTTAAGTCTGATTCAAAAACAGTCCTAGAAAAATAAGGGATAGTTTTATAAGATGCTGGGGGAGCGCTCTTGTTCTTTGTGTCTGATGTCTGAGCGATGTGCTGGGGACTGGTTGGGTGGGTGCCCCCCACCCACACCACCCCTTCCTCTCCCGTTTGCCAGAGTGACCAAAAGCAACCTGCTCTGGTCCAATCAGCCTCAGTGCCTACCTTCACACGTAAGCGGCACTCAGGTCCGTCTGTCTGGTCAGACCTACACATGCACCCGTCGCGGACACACTCTCGGACACGCACGCCCGCTATAGGCCCCCTAGAGCCCCCGCCCTCGTCTTGAGGCCACCTCTGCGCGACCCCATCGCCATTGGCCAAGACGCCAAGCCCTCAGCATCTCCATCGCAGCTGAAGGGAGCATTGGGGAAGGTCGGATACACAGGTAAGCTGCTCTTTAGTGGGGCGTGGGGCAGGTGACTCCTGGGTTTGGGGTGCTACAGGTGAAGGGGTCACTTGTCTTGATGGTCCAGGTGATGCTTTCAGGACTTATCCTGGATCTCATTTCTTTGCATTTTGGATCCCTAAAAATATATATTTATAATTTCTCAAAAAATGGCTACATTCTCTATTAAGTTCTTTAAGGGAAGTTATTTTTTGGAGATGCAGTGTGACGATTGGGATGCACTGGATGGTGTATTTCTGACCTATAAGATGGATGTTTTTGGATAGATCCATCCCGGCTGTACTTTCTTTGCATTCTTCCGTCGCGTCCTGAAGTCAAAGCTACTCCCAACATGATGTGGCTCTCTTTGGCTATGGTCTCAATGAGGTTCTTTATAGAAACTTTTGAATGTAGACAGCTCAGACTCATCTCTCTTAAGGGGGGTTATGGCGGATGTCAGGAATGTCCCACATGGATCCGAGGATAACATGGACGCTGTCATGGCGGCTATAAAAGATCACCTTCTTAACTTTAGCAATCATTATCAAGCACGGACACATATGATGATAGATGCAAAGACAAATTATGTCTCTAAATTTGAGGGGTCTTAATATCCTCAAGACAGTGTGCATCTGTGAGAAGAAGCACCCTTCCGTGTGTGTGTGTGTGTGTGTGTGTTTGTGTGTGTGTGTGTGTGTGTGTGTGTGTGTGTTTAGTGTATGTGTGTGGTTGTGTGTGCACTGAATGAAGCGTTTCCTTGCAGCCCCAAGCTGACTGCCATCCTGTCCACAAACCTCGGTGGAATTTGGAGTTTGAGTGCTGAGACAGGCAGTGACCAGGCCCTCCTCATAAAGGCCCTCTGTCAGGGCCAAGGGGTCGAGGAGCGAGTCTTAAACCAAAAAAAAAAACCCACCTCCCTCCCTTTCCTTTTGCAGAAGTTCTCCGTCTAACCCTGAGGGCCAACATCTTGTCTCTCTCTCCTCCCTGTCTCACCCTTTTCTTCTTCTTCCCCCTCGTCCCTCGCGCTCCGCTTCTCTGCCCCGGCCTGGAGGACTCTTTGCTCGTTTTTTGGACGCATGCTGAGACTTGGCTGCACCTGTCAAAAACGCTGAGGAATCCACACGCTGGCTGGCGTCTTCTGTGATTAAGAGCCTATGCTAAACATGCTAAGCATGCTAGCACCTGTACTTTTAAACATTCAACTGAAGACCCCAGAAATTGATTTTGGATAAACAAATCTAAATCAAATACTGCACACAACACATTTTCAAAAGCCTTAATGTATTTCCCACTAACATAGCTGCAACAGTTGTGCTGCAAGAGGACAATAAGCAGAAGTTCCCTGATTATATGGCCGCCACCTGACCTTTGACACAGTAGAGGCGGTTGAGCCAAGATGGCCGCCATTATAGTCACAATGCAATATTTTGTATATGAAATGCATGTAAATGTTGTGCCTGCATGTTTACTTACAATAAATCTCCTTTTTCCGTCAGGGGATTGCCTTTGTCTTTGTGTGTGAACAATGAAGACGTTAGTGCGACTCGTGCTCGGACTCGTCGTCCTCAAAGCAGTGCTGGCCGGACCCAGGTTTTCCCGACAAGCGGACTTGGACACGTACGACGGCGGCAACTACGACGTGGACGATTTGAATTCGGAAAACCAGGAGTATGACTATGAAGACGGGCCGACCATCGACGACCCAGAGGTGAACGCTGTTACAGCTCCACTCTACTCTTAACTCAGTTTGACGGCAAAAAGAACTCTTTCACATCATTTTAATTGCTGTCTAGTTAAACGGCATACACATAGCAACTTCCTGTTTAGTGCAAAGTAGGCTTCAAAATAAAAGCATGGTAGTATCAACCTGAATTTGACTACAGGGACCACAGTACTTTTGCAATAGGTCTTTAAAAACAGCAGCACGCTCTTGTCATATAGGAGGTACTTTTCATTTACGACCACATTGCTTTATCTACTTATTTATGACTATATAAACCATAATATTATACACCCGGTGCTGGAAAAAAAATCTAATCACATTCAAATTGTGATTCTTATTCATCACTATTCAAAATGAATTCAAAACTTTTAAGAATTTATTTTCTAAATTATTTTTTAGGGTCATCTCCACATATACAGTATATGTCTTAGGTCAGCAGCCAAGAGGTGCTTTTATCATCCATAAGTCATTTTGAAAAGGTTTATTATAACTGACATACCAAATAACTGGTACATTACTGTGTTGTGTCACCCCAAGATGGGAACGGAATTTAATTGTGATTTGTTGTGAGATTCACATGTCTACTATATATAGTTTAATGTATACTGTACATACTATGCTAGCCTATATTATTAAAAAGATCAATTGGCCATTCAAACAAATCGGTGCCATTGGCTTGTTGTAGCTATCTCAGAGTAAACTTAAATTTATGTATTTTTTAAATTCAAAATCTAAGTCTGCACTTACTACAAATGTATTGGCTCATTTCAGGCAACTTTATTTTATTTTATTTAAGTAACAGGAGTGAGCTTTAGCTTAGAATAAGCAAATAAATGTTATATATATATATATATATATATGTATATGTATATATATATATATATATATATATATATATATATATATATATATATATATATATATATATATATATATATATACATACATACATATACATATATATATACAGTATATATATACACATATACATACATATATACATACATACATAATATACATACATACATACAGTATATATATATATATATATATATATATATATATATATATATACATACATACATATACACATACATACATATATATATATATACATACATATACACATACATATATATATATACATACTTACATATACACATACATACATATATATATATATATATATATATATACATACATATACACATACATATACATACATATATATACACACATACATATATATACATATATAAATATATATATATATACATATATATACATAAATATACACATACATATATACACATAAATATACACATATATAAATATACATATATTAACACATACATATATACACATACACATATATACATATATATGCACATACCTATATATATATACATACATATACACTTACACATATATATACATACATACACACATATATATATACATAAATATATAAACATATATATACACATTCATATATATACATACATATACACATACATATATATACATACATACACACACACACACACACACACACATATATATATATATATATATATATATATACATACATACATATACACATACATATATATATACATACATACACGCACACACACATATATATATATATATACACACACATATATACATACATACACACATATATATACACTTACATACACACAAATACACACATATATACACATACATACACACACACACATATACATATATATTTATATATATATATATATATATATATATATATATATATATATATATATACACATAGTATAAATATAGCCACATAGCATGTATGCTAATAGCATGTGGACACTAAGCACATTGCAGTGATTCGACAAAATACGTTATTTAAAAAATAAATTATTTAGGTACAGGACAGTGTTGCAAAGGGGAAAATTTAACTCAAAATCTGATTTTACACATATTGAACTACCAAAAATGTGTATTTGCCCATCTCAGGCAACTTTATAGTTGCACAAGGTTTCTAAGTGTTTGGAATACAGGACTGAAAGTAACAAGAGTGAGTTTTTAGCATAGATTTATATATAGATATTTAGATTTAGTACATGAAATATAACTACATAGCATTTAAGCTAAAAGAATGTTGACACTAAGCAGATTACACAGGACTATGTTTAGATTTTAACCACCAGTCATAGTTGAAATATAAAATATAAAATAAACAGAAAAACAAATGTGTTAACTTACTTTTGGCATGTGGAGGATATGAACGACAAAACTTCCTGTGCACCATGCGACAAGCGGAATACTGTAGTCTACATTTTTATGTGCTAGGGTAACAGGACTGACTAAAAACCGAGGGATACCACTAATTTGTGAATTTGAACTCAAAATCTGAAAATACACATATTGAACTACTACAAACGTGTATTGACTTTATTTTATTTTGAACAAAGTTTCTAAGTGTTTGAGTAACAGGACCAAATACATTAAATATAGCCACTTGGCATGTATGCTAATACTTTCCGGACTTAGTGATTCAACAAAATATTTGTATTTAAAAAATAGATAATTTAGATAACAGTACTGTGTCGAGATTTTGAAGATACAGAACAACAAATGTGTGAACTTACTTTTGGCCTGTAGAGGGTGTGAACGACACAACATCCTGTGCATCATGCAACTTGCGGAATATTCTAAATTGTTGTGTGTTAGTGTAACAGGACTGAGTTAAAAACCCAGGGATACCACTAAAATGTGAATCTGAACTCAAAATCTGAAAATACATAGAACTACTGACTTTATTTTATTTTGAACAACGTTGTTAAGTGTTTGAGTAACAGGACTGAAAGTAACAGGAGTGAGTTTTTAGCATAAAATGACCAAATACATGAAATGTAGCCACATAGCATTTTTACTAATACTTTGCTGAATTACAGTGATTGAACAAAATATTTTTATTTGAAAACAAAAGTAATTTAGGTAACAGGACTATGTCAAGATTTTGAAGATACATAAAAACAAATGTGTGAACTTACTTTTGTCCTGCAGAGGATGTGAACGGTACAACTTCCTGTGCATCATGCGTCTAGCAAAATATTCCACATTCCTATGTGTTAGAGTAACAGGACTGAGTGAAAACCCAAGGATACCACTAATGTGTGAATCTTAACTCAACATCTGAAAACATACGTATTGAACTACCACAGATGTGTACTATTGACTTTATTTTATTTTGAGTAAAGTTTCTTAAGTGTTTGAGTAACAGGACTGAAAGTAACAGGAGTGTGTTTTTAGCAAATAATTATTAAATACATGAAATATAGCCACATAGAACGTATGCTAATAGCTAGCTGACTTACAGTGATTCAACAAAATATTTTATTTAAAAAATAAATTATTTCGGCAACAGGACTGTGTCGAGATTTTGAAGATACAGAAAACCAAATGTGTGAGCTTACTTTTGTCCTGCAGAGGATGTGAATGGCACAACTTCCTGTGCATCATGCGACTTGCAGAATATTTACATTCCTATGTGTTAGAGTAACAGGACTGAGTGAAAACCAAGGCATACCATTAGTGTGTGAATTTGAACTCAGCATCTGAAAATACACATATTGAACTACTACAAATGTGTACTATTGACATTATTTTATTATGTACAATGTTTCTAAGTGTTCGAGTAACAGGACTATAAGTAACAGGATGGAGTTTTTAGCATAGAATTATCAAACACATGAAATATAGCCACAGAGCATTAATGTTCATAGCTTGCTGACTTACAGTGATTCAACAAAATATTTTATTTAAAAAAATAAATATTTAAGTAACAGGACTGTGTCGAGATTTCCAACCCTAGTTTTAGTTGATAGATACAGAAAAATAATTTACATTTGGCTTGCAGATGATGAGAATGGGCAACTTTCTGTGCACCTTGTGACTTGTGGAATATTCCACATTTATTGTGTGAAGGTAACAGGACTTAGTGAAAACCCAGGGACAACATTAAAGTATAATTCTGATCTAAATTGTTTATGTGTCTAAACAAAATTAACTTGTAGTATAATTGAAATAAGGAATAACACAAAATAACATTTGTGAATAATTTATGATTATCATTCATAGTAAAGTCTAATTTTAAGAAGCGGGGAGAAGCAACAAATACGTCCAGTTGAAGGCCATTTGAATTAATATTTTACATTGAATTGATTACATATGCAGCCAGATCAATATGCACAATATTTTGCTTCGTGCAAAAAATATTTTACTGTTAATTTTATTCTGCATTTATGACATTTACTTCATAGGGATGCTGATTCAGTGGAAAAAGACATTAAAAAAGTGATAGTCTGGAACCTCCTAAAATGGACAATAGAGTTGAACAGCATGGTGTATCTGTGCGGTCTTCCTCTGCATGTGTTAAAGGACTGACATCCCGGTCTGATGTGTTTGGAAAGTTACCGAGCTGAGTCAAGTCGGAATAATTACATCAACGGGGTTTAGCATTCCCGCTCAGGCAGCTGCAAAAGACACTAAAGTCCCTCGGATGTCAACAAATCGCATTAACAGCATGGATGACGAGAAGGTGAACATATTTTCCAACTGTGGAAGGTTCCTTTTGAATATGATGTTTTATACATTGTCATGAGCAACAATGGAGGCCCGCTTCTACTTGCTTTGCTCGTTCTCACATTTTCTCACACACAAAAAAATCCACAACTGGTTTAAATCATCTCCACTCGTCTGATGTGGCGTTCCTGCGAGCCCTCGCCGCAAGGGCTGCATTTCACGCTTTCATTTATCATGTGAATGTAGGCCACGGTTACGAGGTTCATGGCTCAAGTGTTCACGTGGAAACAGACTCTTCACGACTTCAATTTACAAATTAATTGGAATCCCACATGCTTTTTGCATTGCATTTGTATACTAATAAGCACGTGTCGGAGCAACAGGTGGCGCTATAACACCCGATTGCAAAATCATTGTAGCCAATCATAAACCTGAAGAAAGTCACTTCCGGACAAGTCACTGGTGATTTCAGGAAAACGTGTGTGTGTGATCCGTGACTATAATGAAGATAAAAAGACAAAGCAACAAACTGCTGTCAAAAGAAGAAACAAACTAAAATAAAAGTATTATAAATTTTTCTTACTTTTTTTAAAATATAATTTTGGGACATATATAACACACAAGATACCACTTATTAAAAGCAAACAATACAATAGACAAAAGCAAAAATAATTATGAACAAAAAGGTGTTTTCTTTTGTTTATATATGGTCTGTTGTGTGTAAAATATTAAAATGAATAACTAAAATATTTAATTTATTGTTTTTGTTATGATGTCTAATACAAACTAAAACACTCCGAAATCTAATTTTTGAAGCAGTAAGTGTTTTAATGTTATATAAATTAATTAATATGTATAATATTGGGCAGCACGGTGAAACAGGGGTTAGTGCATCTGCCTCACAATACGAAGGTCCTGAGTAGTCTTGGGTTCAATCCCGGGCTCGGGATCTTTCTGTGTGGAGTTTGCATGTTCTCCCCGTGACTGCGTGGGTTCCCTCCGGGTACTCCGGCTTCCTCCCACTTCCAAAGACATGCACCTGGGGATAAGTTGATTGGCAACACTAAATTGGCCCTAGTGTGTGGATGTGAGTGTAAATGTTGTCTGTCTATCTGTGTTGGCCCTGCGATGAGGTGGCGACTTGTCCAGGGTGTACGCCGCCTTCCGCCCGATTGTAGCTGAGATAGGCTCCAGCGCCCCCTGCACCCCCAAAAGGGAATAAGCGGTAGGAAATGGATGGATGGATGGATGTATAATATTATATTTATATTTATTAATATTTTTCAGTATAATTTTTTTTATGTAAACAATATATAGGATACACTTAAAAAAGAGCATCAGGGGGATTTTGAAAATTATGTATTTTTATTCTATTTCATTTATTTATATCATTCTTTAAAATTAACTATTGTAATTTAAAGTCATTTCAATTTAAATAAAAAAAATATTATGAATAAAACAAAGAAAATAAGGAACCATGCACACGATATGTTTTAAATGCTATTCTTTAAATGTATCATTGTATTTTTAAGTCACTATTGTTTTATTAAGTAAAATGTTTTAACAAAAACATAAAAAAGAATCATGCACACAATTATTTGATCAACTTTGATTCCTAATATTTTTTAAATGCCTTATTGTATGTATGATTCGTTACAATTTTATTAAATACAACTTTAAAAAACGCAGATTTTTTTTAAATGCATTGTATGTATAATTATTATTATGTATTATTGTATATAGTTATTTCAAATTGATTATTTTATTATAAATGTAATTATGTGCAAAAATATGAAAACAAATCTAGCAAAAATAATGATGATATTAAAAAACTAGCAATTATACTCAATTCTTGCATGAAATGGAATGAATGAATATGAATGTAGATATAGCTTACTAGTATAGTCAAGCGTGGTTGAATACATCCTACTTGGTAATAAGACGAGTTTAAAGGCCTGAAGTTCCGACACACATTTTGTTCATGTGCATCAGATGTCAAGGGAGAAATGAACTCCATGCTTGTGGAATGCTGAGTCTTGACTTTCCGCTTCCAATGCTTCTGTTTTTTTTGGGATTTATCTTCTTTTCTCCGCGATGGAACTCAGGCAAATCCTCAGTCTGCTCACAGGTTTTTAATAACCTACTTTTAGATTTATTTAGGGACTTTTTAGACTTAAGACCAAGACGTTTTGTCTGCTCGCCATCACGTGATGTAAAACTTCTAGTGCAGCTTTTTTGCGTTTATTGTGCATTGCATCAGGCAGCATCAACAACAAGGAGCCTAAAGTACTTTTTTTGGTACAAATACATGTTAAATGCAGTTTTAAACAAATACATGTTAAATGCAGTAGTTGTCAGTCTATGAGGCGTCAGGATTACAAGTTATGTGTTTGTCTTGTCGTGCAGCCCATGTCAGCTTTATTTTGGACAACATGCTCAGTGCGGAGAACTTGTCTGCTGCTGTAGGCCACAAGAATGTGTTTTTTGTAAATGATACAGAGCATGACACTGCATGAATGTGGTTTCATTCTATCTCTAATTATTATTAAACGAGGTGAGCTTGTGCGCCACAGGTGAATGCATCCACTGACTAATTCTAGTAAAGCAGCGCTACATAATATTTGGCTTTAGCTTGCATGCTTACATTGACTGCGCTACTGTTTTTTCTGCACTTCTGCTTGCCAGCTTTTGGCCTCTTCTTTCCCCCTCGGGTGCATATGTTTGTTTGGTGTTGGAGGGGAGGACGAATGGGTGCGCTTTCAAAGGCCTGCCTTGTTGCATCCTGCTTAAAATGTGCCGTGCAGCATGAGAAAATTCTTTAATTGTAGCCATTAATTACCCCGTGTGACTCATTATTTCACTTCCATCTTAAAAAAAAAAGCACGTATTTTTTTGTTATATTGTGTCACAGTTCAGTTTGAAGCCTGTTGCAAAATGTGCATTCTTGCGGCTACCATGTGTGTCTTGGTTCCACAAGGACCATATGAGTGGGTGCTTTAGGTGTCAGGTATTACCTGCCTGCGGGCGGTGTGTGGGGGTTCATCGCCACCATCTGGAAGAGGTTTGAACTGCAGGTTGGACACAAAAAAATACACATTAAAAGTCCATAAAGGCACATTATTCTGTGTATTGCAGCAGGTGGCGCCATAGCCTCAGACCGTAATACCATTGTAGCCTAGCATGATGAAAGTCATTTCCAGAAAAGTTTAAATAGTAAGAAAGGAGAATTGTGGGCAAAAATGGAATGTGTGCAATATGTGAATAAAATAACGATACAGCCACCAAAAGTTGACAAACCACACAAAAATACGACTTGAATCTAAATGTTCTTTAAAATGAATTATGTTTTGCACATATATAGCACTTTTTAAAACGACACTATACAGAAGCAGACAAAACGAAACTATATAGCAAAACACAGTAATTATGATCATGTTTTTTATTATTTTGAATCCTACTACACAAAATATCCAAATTTAATTTTCTATTTTATGACAAATATTTTGAAGTATCTTTGTTTCAATTATTGCGAGTTATAATTTTAAGTAAGTTTAAAAATCAAAAATGCTTCTAATGCAAACCTTTGTATGTATTTGTTATCATATTACAAATATTCAGGACAGAATGATAACACAAAATAAAACATTACGCAAAAAGGTGATAAAATAAGTTATAAACAGGTAAAAAAAATACAAATACATCATCTGTGGCATTATCACATATTGGGAAAACGGTAGAAAATAGTTGGATGGATATTTTGAAATATTTTAGTTTATATGTTATATATGTTTGACTGATTCCAAATTAAAATATTACAAAACATGTTGTATTTATTGAATGTATTTATTTGTTATTACATTACATTTTTTGAAGTACAAAATTAAACAAAAAGGTAATCTAGTATAAAAATAAGTAAACAAAAAATATAAATAAATAATCTGTGAAATCATCCAACCACACATAAAAAAGGAATTCAAAATTAATTTTCTGAGATTATGAGTAAGGTTTTACACGTGTATACAACTTCTGAAAACATCACTTTACAGACGCAGACAAATCACTAAATAATGGCAAAAATAATTACGGTAATATCATAGTTATGTTTATATTTGTTATGTTATTTATATATACCAATAAAAAATATAAACAATACAAATATTAACAATAAAATTCATTTTAGTATATATTTTTTTAAATATTTTAGTGAAATTGTATTACATATTTCATCCATTTTCTACTGCTTGTCCCTTTTCATATTTATACTGTATTAATATATATTTTTTTTTACATGTATTGCATTTCTTTATTTTATGTGTTTTTAATTTTTTTAATTTAACATAAAAGAGTGAACACAACATGATGAAAAAGGGTATTAAAAATGAAAAAAATAATAAATGAAAAATAAATAAATACAAATATCAGTATTATGTCTTTACTGCAGTGACTAGAAAGTATGTACTACTGCTTGAAGCCCAACAAATGGGCTTTTTGCTGCCATCTAGCTGTGGCTATAGGCAACTTCCTGAAGCTACCTCTGATCAGATTTTGACATCACGGTTCAGTTTTTGGATATCAGAATAGAAAATAGAAGACCTCATGTCAAAATTAGAGGTTTTTAAGGTTTTTGTTTCCCTAATCGTTCATTGAGGGTCTTCAGATCTGCCATTGTGGTCTCAGGTATTTTGTCTTCTCCTCAGATAGAGATTGGCACACTGGCCCCGCCAGACTACAACTACCCAGTACCAGAGGCCTCCTTGGAGGAGCAGGTGGACCAAGAAGAAGAGGAGGAAGAGGAAGAGCTGCCCCTGAAACCTCAGCTTATCCCTCAAGGCTCAGGCGGGTCCGGAGTTCTCATGGGCCCAGACACACAGAAAGGTCTGGAAAAAGCTCTGAACGTGAAGGGGTTTTGCGGTAAAAGGGTCTTGGATTTGTGCAAGCAGCATTGCCCTTAATAACTAATCAATTGTAATCGTTTGTCTGTAAGTGCATGTGTTCCATTTAACTAGCTGTCCTCAGTTAAATGTATGTCCATTAATCCCTCATCTTGTCTCTAACAAGAGGTGGAGCTGCGTCTGATGCCCATTGACATCCTTCATGTCTCCGGGGATTTTGGGGGCTCGGTGGGGTCTGGTGCCTCGGGAGCCTCTGGGGTTTCCGGGTCAGGAGGCTCAGGGGACCCGCTGGTCTCAGGCGCCTCCGGGGGTTCTGGGGATATTGTCTTCATCTCTGGGGCTTCTGAGGAGATAATCAGCGGCTCTGGAGAATCAGGGGAGTTCTTGGTATCCGGGGATGTGGATTACTTTATATCAGGGGATTTTTCTGGATCTGGGGGGGTCTCTGGATCAGGGGACCTCCTGATTTCTGGAGATGTCTCCGGATCAGGGGATCTCCTAATATCTGGGGATCTTTCTGGGTCTGGGGATTTCTTGATATCAGGAGATCTCACGGGATCAGGAGATCTCTTGATATCTGGGATGGGATCTGCAACTTCTGGAGCCTCCGGAGACTTTGGCTCTGGAGGATCTGGAATTGTAATAGAATTGGGGTCCGGAGGGTCCGGTATTGCCACTGGAGGGTCTGGGGACCAGTCTGGTTCTGGGTTCTCGGGAGATCTTCTGACCTCAGGTGCCTCTGGAGGCTCTGGGGTTTCTGGGGACACGGATGAGTCCGAGGTCCCAGGGATAACATTATTACCTGGAGGTTAGTACTTGGGGAACTTGAGGAACGCTACCTCTTCATTTTGTTTGATCTTCATTGTGAGTGAATGAGTTGACTGAATGTCCATCCCACCTCTTGTCCCCTTAATGTGTCTCCTAACCCCTCCACCTTGGCTTAAACAAGAGGAGGAGCTGCCTCTCCTTCCTACAACTAGCCCACAAGAAGCATCAGGTACTTCTGGGGATTTCTCAGGAGTTTCAGGAACCTCAGGGGATCTGGGAGTCTCCGGAGACATAGAGGTCTCTGGAGCCTCTGGAACTTCTGGTGTCTCTGGCTACGGAGACACGGAGCAGCCTGATATAACTCTGATCCCTGACACTAAAGGTCAGTATTTAATCTAGATCCAGAATGACAGAAGTACAATTTTTATAAATCTGTTTTTGCTTACTAACCAAAGATTGATTTCCATTTAACTCCTGTTAAATGCAACAAAAACTTCCTTGAGTAACACTGCTAACTACCGCGGCAAACAGTCCCAGACTGGTTGCCAGACTTGTGATCCATGCTTGTCTAACCCATTTCTTCAACGCCTAATCTTGTCTCTAACAAGAGGAGGGGCTGCTTCCCACACAAGAGACCCCTCAGGAGGGTACTGGTGGTGTTGAGGAGACACTGGGCTCTGGCCTTCCAGAGCCAGATGAACCTGAAGAGCCTGAGGTTGACAGGACAGGTGAGCACAGAACCGGGGGAGGAACTTAGGACTTCTCCTGGTCTTGGATGAGGAGCTTTCCTGGTTCAAACCATCACATTGTCCAATGCCGTAAATGCTCTAATTACAGCCAAAATGTTTATTGACCTAGACTACAACAAGGACATGATATTAATTGGAAGGAGTTATTTACAAAATCATATAACACTAAAAATAAATGTAGCTTTTGGCTACTTAGAGACCGACTCGAGTGATGATTTACTTTTATAGACCGTGCAAGCGGCAACTATAGGAGACTCTTTGGTTAGTTGAATGGGAGGCGTTAATTGGAGTATTCACAGTATGCGTTCTGCGTCTTGTTATTACACTTGTCCTTGTATTCTCCAGGCATGCCCACATGCTTGCTATGCACGTGCCTTGGTGGTTCAGTCTACTGCGATGACTTAAAGCTGGACAGCGTCCCCCCTCTGCCCAAGGACACCACTCACTTCTACGCCCGCTACAACAGGATTACAAAGATCAACAAGTCGGACTTTGCCTCCATGAGTATGTCACGCTTGACCCTGGAGTGAGCTTTAAGGGCAAAGACCTGACAATGTGGTCTAATGTGTTTCTAGACAAGCTTAAGAGGATCGACCTGACCGCCAACGAGATCTCGTCCGTCGACAGCAGGGCATTTATGGGTCTGCCCGAGCTGGAGGAGCTGGTGATTCGGGAAAATCACATCTCGCAGCTGCCCGCCCTGTCGGAGACCATGACCTTGATTGACGCCAGCCACAACAACATTGACTCCAAGGGGATTACCAAAGAGGCCTTTAAGGTAAATGATGTACAGTATATCCACTTTCACACCACAGAAATACTAAAAAGCATGTTATGTCACATTCTTAAAACATTCAACTAAATCGTTTAATGCATCAAGGACATGACCGGACTGCTGTACCTGTACCTGACTGACAACAAGATCGATTACATCCCTGTTCCTCTGCCACACAGTCTGAGATCTCTACATCTACAGGTATAAGGATCTTTCATTTACTCAAAATTTGGGGTGTTTTGATAAAGCGTTTTCACTTCCGATACAATGGAACCTTAAGTATTGGCCGATATCAATATTGATCCAATCCAATATTAGTACGAATCATGCAGACTTTTATTGTTTTGTAGTGTGGAATCTTAGAAACATCTTGATAAAGTGAAATTAGTCAAACAGAGAACAATGCTAGGTTTGAAAAACAATCTATTTATTATTAACTGTCCTGAATGGACTTATGCTGTCTTTGAGTTGAAGTGGAGTGTTTTTTGATGACACGGAGTATACAATAATTAACTAAGTTAAGCTAATGATGCAGTAAGTTGAATGATGCGTACACGTTTGTTACTGGATACGTTGTAATACGCATCTGCCTTGGAGACTGTAAGTGTAATTAATGTGCAACTATAATTATTTCATAGTTGTTTATATTGACAAATGTGCTGTTTTAGACTGCAATGGTGTTCAAATAAGTACACTTAATTCGTATGTCTAGCTTGTGTGCTATTGTGGGCAATCTCTGAATGTGTAACGGCTGCGCAATGGCGCCACCGCCACCGCGGACTCTTCCCGTTTCCATTCAAGTCAATGTGTCAATTTCCACCTTAGGCAGCACCCTGCCGGTGCTGTACCACATCCCTGCCCTGAATATATGCAGGGCTTCTCATTTTGACGGTCGCCGCAACAGATCGGCTCAATTAAGCTAAAATCTGCTTGTGTGGGGCAGAAAAGACACACACAAACACAAAATAATATCCAGTTTACTTTCAAAATAAAATACTATAAGTTGGATCTTATTTAACACTTTGAAATTTTCTAATGGGCAGAGATGGACCTGAAGTCAACTTGTAAAGGTTTTTAAACGTAATTTCACCTCGTTCACACAAATAGATGAGGACATGCTGATTCTGAAGGGTCCTAAATCAAATAATCATATTGCAGGCATATCCAGGACAGTTATTTAGGAGCCTGTGTCAAATACCAGCTGATACAGGGGTCAGGAAAGCAGGGGAGTGGTTAGTGGGAGTACAATGAGATGTGTGTGTGTTTGTGTGTGTGTCTGTGTACAACGCTCACCAGGAATTATGTTATTGTTATGTTGTTGCTGCAAGGCAAAACTTCCACGAGTCAAGTCAGTGCCGTCACATAGCTGGAGACGTTCTGCAGTGTTGCTGTTCAGCAGCCGTTACGTATCTCGAATGGCAGGACTGAGTTTATTTGCTTGCTCTTTTGGAAAGATAAGAAACATTTTTGTGTTTCGCTTTACTAAAACTCCACTTATCATGTGATTACGCGCGGATTGGCAAGATTTCGTAAAAGCCTGCGCTACCCCGCTGCACCGTGGAGCCGCAACAATGTGGTGGTGGGGATTGGCGGATGGTGGAGACCAGGGGTGCCCACAATTTTCAGCAGGCGAGCTACTTTTTAAATGACCGAGTCGAAGGGATCTACCTCGTTTATATATATAATTTATATTTATTTATTTATGAAAGAGACATTTGTGTTAACAAGTTACAGGTGTTTTAATGAATTGGAGGTGAAATCACCAGAAATGATTCCCGGGCGTGGCCGCCGCTGCTGCTCACTGCTCCCCTCAGCTCCCATGGGGTGATCAAGGGTGATGGGTCAAATGCAGAGAATAATTTCGCCACACTTAGAGTGTGTGTGACAATCATTGGTACTTTAACTTAAATAATACGCCAGAATGCAGCTGAGATAAGCTCCAGCACCCCCCGCGACCCCAAAAGGGACAAGCGGTAGAAAATGGATGGATGGAATACAAGCATGTTTAACACATATAGATTCCTTTCTTTCCTGAAGACAAGAATATAAGTTGGTGTATTACCTGATTCTGATGACTTGCATTGATTGGAATCAGACAGTAGTGATGACAACGTCCACATTTTTTAATGGAGGAGAAAAAAAGTCCTCCTTTCTGTCCAATACCACATGAAAGTGGTTGCTTTTTGCCATCTTATTTGTCCAGCTTCCATACTCCTTTTTATACACTTTACAAGAAATACACACTCCATGGATTGCGGGCTTGTGCACGCCAGCTTTCTGAGACTCTTATTTTGTTAGCGCAGGCAGGATAGAGCAGCGCTTTTATTGTGAAGACAAAAACTATGTGGTCAGTCTTTAGGCTTTTGACAGGAGGTATGGTTGAAATAAAAACTGTTTCTCACCTCCCTGACGGTCTTTTTTTTCCTTCACACTGAGCTCGCAGCAGCCAGCGTCATTTCACAAGACCCTCGGGTGCCGTGAATGTCAATCAAGTGACGAAAGTGACGTCATAGTGAAGATTTCTGATCGCTAATTTTTAAGACTATTTTTTCAATGCCTAGTTGGAGATCGACTGACACAACCTCCGTGATCGACCGGTAGCTCGCGATCGACGTAATGGCCACCCCTGGCGGAGACTATCCGTCACGGCGCAGTTCAGCAGCCATTAAGCATCCAGTGGAAATCCGGGGTCGCACATCTAGATGTTAACTGGCTGTCCAGCTTTACACAAATAGACACGCTGCAGGACTGGTTGTGTCGGAGCTCATATCTCCTAGTGTGGACGCAAGGCTGCTAATATTGGACTGATATCCAATATCAATATTAGGTTGGGACACCCCTGCTTGAAATAATACAGTATTGTTCAAACTTTTAATGTTAGACTTGTATGCAACTTTGCAATTTCCTCCAAAGAAACCATGGAAACTATTACGTCTTTTGTATCTTTTTTTTTCTAATTTATTGGAGATTTCTTGCTAGCTATGCACGGTTTTATTATGTTTCATTTAAAAAATATTTCCGCAATTTTATGTTTTGCATATTGTTTCCTTACTGTACCCTGGATCAGTGGTTCTTAACCTGGGTTCGATCGAACCCTAGGGGTTCAGTGGAGGTCAAAACATACCCGACTCATCGTGTAAATAAAAACTTCTCCCTATCGGCGTATTACGGATACGACAACAGCAGAAGTCACACTGATTTGCAGGTGAGTAATTTGTAGTGAGTTTATGCACTGTGTTGGTTTTGTTCTTTGAACAAGGTGATGTTCATGCACGGTTCATTTTATGAACGAGTAAAAAAACACGGTAACACTTTAGTATGGGGAACATATTCACCATTAATTAGTTGCTTATTAACATGCAAATTAGTAACATATTGGCTCTTAACTAATCATTATCAAGTACTTATTAATGCCTTATTCCGCATGGCCTTATTATAACTCTAGCCCTCTAACCCTAGCCCTAACCCTAACCCTAACCAAATAACTCTAAATTAAGTCTTTGTTACTTAGAATATGTTCCCTAGTGTCCAAAAAACTCTAAATTAAGTCGTTGTTACTTAGAATATGTTCCCCATACTAAAGTGTTACCAAAAACATATAACTTTGTCTTGAATTTGAAAAAAAAACATTTTATTTTTCCCTAAAGAAGGGTTCGGTGAATGCGCATATTGGTACCTCCAACAAGGTTAAGAACCACTGCCCTAGATTATGGTTCTGCAATACTGAAAATGTTGATCTCGGGCCAACTCATAGCCAATCGTGGCTGGCTCCTGGCATAAACAATCTATGCGGTTGTTTAGGGCCACAGCCACTAGGGGGGCACATGCTAGGAAAGGCTCTTACCACGTTCAAGTCAATTTAGAAAATAAGTCTTGAGTACATTTACCTGGGGGCTTCTGGAGGCAGAGTCGGGTTGAAGTTGTACCTTTATCAACGTTTTAACCACGCGACTATATTTATCTGCAGCTTGTTTCTAGTTTAACTGTTGTTTATTAAAGAGATCTGGACCAATATTGACTTTCGAAATGGACTTTCTTGACCCACATTAAAGCATTTCGTACAAGCGTGGCTCAGTACTTAGCGGAAGTAGCTGCGTCACGTAGGCGGGACCAAAGAGTTGTCATTCGCCCTGTGATTGGACAGCGGGAAGATGGAGCTGAACATTTGATAGGCTTTTGGAAATATGTACTCAGTTCCGTGATTGGCTGCTGCAAGATAGATCCAGTCCCCTGATTGGACACAGACACACAGATGGACAGGCGAAGGCAATTGGCTGCCACATGCAGACTATCAGCTTCATTTCTATCCGTCTTCACCCATTCGTGTAAAATGGGGAAGAATTGGGTGGAGGGGGAGTAAGTAAAGCATTTAAATGAAATAATTTAATAAATCATTACATCATGAATTAATTCAATTATGGAATAAATAAATACTGAAATAATTACGTAAATTATGAAATAATTACATCCTGAAATATTTATACCGTTAAATAATTAATACAATCATTAAATGATTAATTAAATTTTGGAATAATTAAATCGTAAAATAATTACATTTTATAATTTCACAATTTAATTATTTAACAGTAGATTTCACATTTGATGAATTATTGAAACGTTTAAGTAACTATTTAAAGATGTATTTATTTCTTAAGTTCTGCCCATTTGGTCATTTGCCCAATGTTCAATCATAATTATGATTCCATTAAGACAGAGCTGGGCAAATGAAGGCTCGGGGGCCGCTTGCGGCCCGTTGAGCTTTTCAATCTGGCCCGGACATTCCCAAATAATGTTTTTAGATCTTTCTAAATGGAAACTGTAGCTGCCATTATGATGTGCAGTGATGTTTTCAAATGAGCGTAAGTCTTGAACTATACAAAGGATTTCAATGATTGGAATCTGCGCTTTTGCATGATGTACTAGTTACTATGGTAATCTAAGATAAAGCAGCTCAGAAGAGGCATCAAGCAGTGTGGGTGGGGAGCGTTTCCACAGAGTGTTTCCAGAGCGGCCAGCCTCAAATGCGGGTGTCAGGGACAGACACGGAAGGAGATTTTTACAGCAAAGTTCTAAAGCTTAGTGATATATCAGATGTATCAGATTGTAAGTGTTTTTTTTTACCCTTCGCGTTCATATTTTGCTGGGTTTATTGTATTTTTGTTGCGTTTTGTTTGATTGTAAAATATGTCAATCGAGAGGGGGTGTGACATTCATATGTTGTCAATATTCAGTGTTTTATCGATCATAATTAATATTGTAAATCCCACATTCTTTATTTTCATGTACATCCTGGGTGTCTCATTCAGTAAAAACACGTAAAATTCCATTCCATTTTTTAATGCGGTCTGTCATAACCTTTTGAGCATTCAATCAGACATTATTGTGAGGTTTTGCATTAGTGTTCCTACACATCAGATATACCGGCACCCAGACACATTTTTTTCTCTAAATTTGGCCCCCCGAGTCAAAATAATGGCCCAGGCCTGCTTTAAGAGTAGGTTTCCTCATTATTTTCTCTGAGGCATCTCCCACAGGTGAGTCGGCCTCAGCTATAACACACTACATTTCTTTCTTTTGACCAGGTTTACTGTCGAATAAAGAGAAGGGCTGCGCTTTGTTTTAACAGCCTTTACATGAGGCACAGCGAGTCACAAGTTCCACAAACATGAACGCACTCACACACAGTCACTGTATGGTGATACTTTAAAGGGGAACATTATCACAATTTCAGAAGGGTTAAAAACATTAAAAATCAGTTCCCAGTGGCTTATTTTATTTTTCGAAGTTTTTTTCAAAATTTTACCCATCACGCAATATCCCTAAAAAAAGCTTCAAAGTGCCTGATTTTACTCATCGTTATATACACCCGTCCATTTTCCTGTGACGTCACACAGTGACGCCAATACAAACAAACAGCAAGGTATAGCGACCTCATCACATGTACACAGTGGCAGTCATTGGTACTGCATGCTGTCATAGTTGGTGCCCATCCATCCATCCATTTACTACCGCTTGTCCCTCTCCCTATCTCAGCTGCATTCGGGGTGCGTTTTTCTTTATTTCTTGCATTGAACTAAGAGAGCTTAGACTGCCTAGTAAAATTCATTGTGTGTTGAACATACTTGACTAATAAAGCTGATTCTGAATTTAAGTGTCCCGTACGTTGCATTTTGGGATATCCGCTAAACAGAACTTTGACTCAAATTACTTGTGAATTTAGCTGCCTTTAAATACTATCTACATCTGATTTATTCTATATTTAATTTTTCTGTGTGATTGTTGGATTACCGCGACCCGACCTCGGATAAGCGGAAGAAGATGGATGGATGGATGGATGGATCGTTGGATTACAAGTGTGAAAACCTAGAAGCATTATATGATGAGATGGAACTGCTTGTATTTTCTAAAAAATTGTCTTGTTTTTATATTGTTATACACAGTTTGTATGTTTTACCAATATCTAAATGTAATACCAATATTTAAATAGAATTTATTATGCAAAATGAGTTTTAACAATACGACATAATGCGATACATAGTGCATACGCAAAGTATTCGCAGCGCTTCACTTTTTCCACATGCTATGCCATCCATCCATTTTCTACCGCTTATTCCCTTTGGGGTCGCGAGGGGCGCTGGAGCCTATCTCAGCTACAATCGGGCGGAAGGCGGCGTACACCCTGGACAAGTCGCCACCTCATCGCAGGGCCAACACAGATAGACAGACAACATTCACACTCACATTCACACACTAGGGCCAAGTTAGTGTTGCCAATCAACCTATCCCCAGGTGCATATGTCTTTGGAGGTGGGAGGAAGCCGGAGTACCCGGAGGGAACCCACGCAGTCACGGGGAGAACATGCAAACTCCACACAGAAAGATCCCGAGCCCAGGATTGAACCCAAGACTACTCAGGACCTTCGTATTGTGAAGCAGATGCACTAACAGCCTTATTCTAAAATGGAGTTTGTAAACAATACAAAGCAGTAACATGACATAACAATACGTACAGCACGACAAAAACACATATTTGTTCAACTTAAAATATAGAGATCGGATCAAGTTTATATACTTTAAATAAATTTGATGGGTATTTTCACGTCCCTTCGATAGCTCAGTTGGTAGAGCGGAGGACTGTAGTGGTGAACGCCGTCATCCTTAGGTCGCTGGTTCAAATCCGGCTCGAAGGATTTTTGTCAAATCGAATGTTTTGCTTTACTTTTCAGCGTAACAACATACAGTCGATGCACGACGACACGTTCTGCAACCTGCACGACTTCAGCTACATCCGGAACGCCCTGGAGGACATCCGCCTGGACGGCAACCCCATTAACCTGAGCCGAACCCCGCAGGCGTACGTCTGCCTGCCCCGCATCCCCATCGGGGACCTCATTTAATGACCACGGCGAGCACGACCCCACGCACGCATCACTGTTCATATACACGTTGACCCGCCACGCGCATGCGCACGTGGACACGCGCACATCCTCCATACCACTCTGCGTGGATATTTCGTGTACCAGAGAAGGTCCATAAACGCATGAGATGCGAGTGATCATGCACACCCCCCCACACACAACAACAAATAACTGTTCCACAACTTGAATTAGGAGTATAAAAAAAACCCTCAAATGAATGTTTCTGTCTGCCCGCAACCGCTCATTTTTTTGTTGGAATATTGTTTTGTTTTGTAAAGATTAAAATATAAATATTATAAAATTAATGTCAACTCTCTTGGGAAATTGAGTTTTATGGAAGGTCACATTTGAGCATGTTAATGCAATAAAAAACGCATTTTAAACACAAATCATTTGTTGTATAGTCTGTACTGTAATTATATTTGATTTGTGCACAATAGCCTATTCCAAAGAGTCTAGACCAGTGGTGTTTAAAGTACGGCCTGGGTGGAATTTACTACAAATTGTGGAAATTCAATTCAATAAATAAAAAACAGCAAAAATGGTGAAAAAGAGAAAAAGAGTGAAGAGAAAAAGTTGACATGTTGATATTACTAATAAAAAGGTAAAAGTTTGGACACTCCTGGTCTGGACGGTTATTGAATTATGCTAAAAGCGTGCTATTGTGTGCTCTGTATGGAATAACCACAAGTCAATAAAGTTGTTTTGACCTCTGCGGGACAAAGTGGAGTGGCTCAAAGTTGTTTTTATTATTGAATATATGACAATGAATAATTTAATGACTGAACTGACGTATGAATTAGGCAGATTTAGAAAAGTATGTCTCTCTAGAAAAATAGACATAAAAAATAGACAATCCTCTCAAATGCTGTCAATGAGTTTTTCGAACAACTGCAGGAAGCGCTCCCTGCGGTCCTGAGAGCCATCGTCCTTTGTCGTCCCACAGGAGGACGCTGGGGTTGTTTCCCCCAGCGCCGCCTTCCGCCGCTTCTTGTCCCACGCCAACATCTCGTTCTCCCGCGCCAGCACTGCTGTTTCCCTCTCGATCAGCAGCCTCTCACGCTCCAGCAAGACTCGGTCCCGCTCCAGGACGGCGGTCTCGCGCTCCATCAAGGCTCGGTCTCGCTGCAGGGCCAGTTGCTCCTGCGCCACGTACCGCCTTCCCACGTCCTCATCTTGATGGTTGCCGTTGAATTCCGTGCTACCTCCCATGCCATCCTCCTCCATCGAGGAGTCGCCATCGTGGCCATCTCCATTCAGTGTCACCTCGATTTCTACACCTTCGGTCTGCACTTTAACTGGAGAGACCGTCTCAGTGGTTATCCTTCTCTTCTTGGCTTTGGGGACAGATGAGTAATAGCCTTTATCCTGAGGGGAGATTACCAGAATGGGGGCACTGCCTTCCAGCCTGCCCTCCATGGCGTCATCCATCAGGTTAAAGGGAGGCCATTTGTCACGATAGTCCTGGTCTTTGAGCACCTGTGGCAAAACAAACATGTGCCAAATGCATCACAGGTGTTTTCAATTCCCTTTTAAAAGGCTACCTTGTACTTTTTCCGCAGGTTTTCCCATTTTTTGGAGGCTTGCCGGTGGTTCATCCTATCTTGAAAGCCCATGTGTCTGATTATGGCCCTTAAAACGACAACAATCAGATTTACCAATCAATTTGAAGCACATTGAAGTAAACTCCATTCCTACAGACCTCCATGCCCACATGGATGTATTTTTCTTCCCGGAGAAGAGATAATTATTTGACACCCTCAGCTTTACAAAGTCTTCAGTTTCCTGTGGACTCACTAGACGAGATAAACAGACACAACAAAATGACCAAAATTACAACAATGAGGGCGGAAGTGTTTCCAAAATGCACATTCTAGTTGTCAAACGTACAGAGCGTCATGAATGCAGCGCAAACACGAACGTCAATACAACTTCACTGTCACCTTTTTTGTGGCAGTTATGTTTGTGTCAGGCACATTCAAAAACAATATAACATGAGTTTTATTGCATCATAGTGACTCTGATAAAAATGGCCATTATATTTCCCAGGTTTTTGAGATTCAGAAAACTAACTTTATAGTTGTTAACATTTATGGCTATAACTCAGTGCCTGACAATAATATTTTATTTAGTGAGGTGGAACATAGATTTCTACATTGGCTTGCCAAATTTCCAAATGCTTATATACTTGTAGGAGATTTCAACACTGTCCTTGACAATTCAGTTGATAAATGGCCACCAGGCTCTCAAAATAGTGTCAACTCAAATCTAAAATTACTAATGCAAAGGCTTGATTTAATTGATGCTTGGAGATCTAAAAACCCTGATAAGACATCCTTCACCTGGTCTAATAAGTCAGGTTCAAGATAGTCTAGAATAGATATGGGGTTAATTTGTAACGCACTGCAAGACAATGTTACTGTTAAAATTCTCTCCACTCCTTTGACTGATCAAAAGGCTATACAGATTCACATCTCTCTCTACATCCCTTTCACAATTGTCCAAATAACTGGGAACTCAATAGTTTGGTTTTATGTCATGAAGCAGTTACAATGAGGATTAAAGAACTAATACAATTTTTTCGGAATAAAGCCAAGACCGGCCGGTAGGAGGCCACGAGGAAGACCCAGGACACGTTGGGAAGACTATGTCTCCCGGCTGGCCTGGGAACGCCTCGGGATCCCCCGGGAGGAGCTGGACGAAGTGGCTGGGGAGAGGGAAGTCTGGGCTTCCCTGCTTAGGCTGCTGCCCCCGCGACCCGACCTCGGATAAGCGGAAGAAGATGGATGGATGGATGGATAAAGCCAAGACCCCCAAAAATTACGGTAGAAATTGGGAACTCCTTAAATATGAGGTAGGTAAATTTATTAGAAAATATTGCGGTAATCTAGCTAAGAAAAAGCGATCTGAGGAAGAAAATGTGATTTCCATCATTACTGCATTATCTTCTATATCCATCCATCCATCCATCCATCTTCTTCCGCTTATCCGAGGTCGGGTCGCGGGGGCAGCAGCCTAAGCAGGGAAGCCCAGACTTACCTCTCCCCAGCCACTTCGTCCAGCTCCTCCCGGGGGATCCCGAGGCGTTCCCAGGCCAGCCGGGAGACATAGTCTTCCCAACGTGTCCTGGGTCTTCCTCGTGGCCTCCTACTGGTCGGACATGCCCTAAACACCTCCTTAGGGAGGCGCTCGGGTGGCATCCTGACCAGATGCCCGAACCACCTCATCTGGCTCCTCTCGATGTGGAGGAGCAGCGGCTTTACTTTGAGCTCCCCCCGGATGACAGAGCTTCTCACCCTATCTCTAAGGGAGAGCCCCGCCACCCGGCGGAGGAAACTCATTTCGGCCGCTTGTACCCGTGATCTTGTCCTTTCGGTCATAACCCAAAGCTCATGATCATAGGTGAGGATGGGAACGTAGATCGACCGGTAAATTGAGAGCTTTGCCTTCCGGCTCAGCTCCTTCTTCACCACAACGGATCGATACAGCGTCCGCATTACTGAAGACGCCGCACCGATCCGCCTGTCGATCTCACGATCCACTCTTCCCTCACTCGTGAACAAGACTCCGAGGTACTTGAACTCCTCCACTTGGGGCAAGATCTCCTCCCCAACCCGGAGATGGCACTCCACCCTTTTCCGGGCGAGAACCATGGACTCGGACTTGGAGGTGCTGATTCTCATCCCAGTCACTTCACACTCAGCTGCGAACCGATCCAGTGAGAGCTGAAGATCCTGGCCAGATGAAGCCATCAGGACCAAATCATCTGCAAAAAGCAGAGACCTAATCCTGCAGCCACCAAACCGGATCCCCTCAACGCCTTGACTGCGCCTAGAAATTCTGTCCATAAAAGTTATGAACAGAATCGGTGACAAAGGGCAGCCTTGGCGGAGTCCAACCCTCACCGGAAACGTGTCCGACTTACTGCCGGCAATGCGAACCAAGCTCTGACACTGATCATACAGGGAGCGGACCGCCACAATCACAGTCCGAAACCCCATACTCTCTGAGCACTCCCCACAGGACTTCCCGAGGGACACGGTCGAATGCCTTCTCCAAGTCCACAAAGCACATGTAGACTGGTTGGGCAAACTCCCATGCACCCTCAAGGACCCTGCCGAGAGTATAGAGCTGGTCCACAGTTCCACGACCAGGACGAAAACCACACTGTTCCTCCTGAATCCGAGGTTCGACTATCCGGCGTAGCCTCCTCTCCAGTACACCTGAATAGACCTTACCGGGAAGGCTGAGGAGTGTGATCCCACGATAGTTAGAACACACCCTCCGGTTCCCCTTTTTAAATCTTCTATATGTCCAGATAATATGTCAGCAGAAGAAAAAGAAAGTCTCTTAGAAAGTCAAAGTAAATTAGACAAAATGTATCAATCAAATGGTTGGAGGAAGGAGAACAGAATTTCTTTCGATTACAAAAATTGCAGGCTCAAAATAACACCATTGATCAACTGAAAATAAACAATAGGGTTTGCAATGATGCAAAACAGATTGCAAATTATTGTTCTATTTAAAAATATATATACAGTAGTCAATCCCGTGAAAGTGATGCTGTTTTGTTTATGGATGCCTTAACTGATACTAAATCAATCAGCACAGCTGACCAAGAATTCTGTAACCGTCCAACCCGTCTCAAGAATTTCTCGACCATTTTAAGGTCCCTGTGACTCCCAAACAATTTGCTATTTGTATTTGATGCCGTTCCAACAGGTATTGTTATGTTGTACAGGGGTTATTCATTTCCTCTTTCTGCTGTAACAATTGTGAATGATCCACTTCACACTCCTGTGGGGAAACTTTGTTTTGATCAGAAAAATAACAGAAAAATCCGCAGCTTATTCCAAAATGATTGTGTGTCTGTCTCCTATGTAATTGCGTTCTGGAATAATGTTGTGAAGGACATCTGCTGGGTCAAGACGTGGTCTCTTCCTAACAGGTGTTTACTTACGAACAAAGTCAAAAAGATTTATTTTAAAATCATTCATGGTTATTATCCTGTAAAGACTGTGATGGTTAGATACAAGAAAGACATTGATGTTACCTGTACCTTATGTAACATGCATCCAAAGACTGTTTACCACCTGTTTTGGACTTTTGAAAGCACTCGATCACAATGGCAAGGCATCTGTTGTTTCATCTTGGACAATATTTATGTCAAATTTGTGCTTTGTCTTAGAGATGTGCTATTTGGATTTACACAGTATGAGAAACATTTTTAAAAGGAATTTTACCTTTGCAACCTTTTTATAGTATTGGCCAAGTTTTATATTCATAAATGTAACATTCTCAATACCCAACCTGTTTTGTGTGCCTTTAAAAAAAGAGTTAGAACTTAACTTTAAAACGCTATCTACATCTAAAAACCAAAAAGCTGTGAAAACTATGATGCTATAGTCCAAATTCTAACTATTTACAGAACTTGTGTGAGCCTATAACTATACACATTACTATATATATATATACATATTTAAAATTTTTTGATTGATTGATTGAAACTTTTATTAGTAGATTGTACAGCACAGTACATATTCTGTACAATTGACCACTAAATGGTAACACCCGAATAAGTTTTTCAACTTGTTTAAGTCAGGGTCCACTTAAATTGATTCATGATACAGATACTATCATCATAGTACAGTCATCACACAAGATAATCATCAGAGTATATACATTGAATTATTTACTTTATTTACAATCCGGAATGTGGGATGTGTGTGTGTGTGTGTGTGTGTGTGTGTGTGTGTGTGTGTGGGGGGGGGGGGGGGGGGGGGGGGGGGGTTAGGTTTGGTTGATATCAACACTTCAGTCATCAACAATTGCATCATCAGCGAAATGGACATTGAAACAGAGTAGGACTGACTTGGTAGGATATGTACAGCAAGTAGTGGACATAGAGAGAGAGATCAGAAAGAATAAGAATAAGTATATACATTTGATTATTTACATTTGATTATTTACAATCCGGGGAGGTGGGATGTGGAAGGGGGAGGGTGTTAGTTTAGGGTTGAAGTTACCTGGAGGTGTTTTTTTTAGTGCGGTTTTGAAGGAGGATAGAAGATGCCCTTTCTTTTACACCTGTTGGGAGTGCATTCCATATTGATGTGGCATAGAAGGACAATGAGTTAAGACCTTTGTTAGATCGGAATCTGGGTTTAACGTGGTTAGTGGTTTTACATTCTACTAGAATTACTTTATTGAATTAACAACCCCCTGGCGCTGTATTGTGCTGTTTTTGTACTTGTTTTAATTGTCCTTGTTCATGTGTTTGTTTGTAAATGTTGAACTTTATAAATAAAGATGTATATATAAAAAAAAGTTATGTTTGTGTTACTGTTACCAGGGTTTTCTTTTTTGTAATCGTTATTTCATTAACAATAAAAAAACCCTCATAAAACACCAAACAAACGTTATTTATGATTAGAGTATTTTGAAACCCGAAACGAAAATGTGTTCAGCAGTGTTAATTGGCAAATAAATCCATTATTTTTACTACTTTAATTAGATAAAATACATAAAATTCACTATGGTAATCATTTAAAAGTACACTTTTTGCTATGTCGCATGTATAGATTTAAGTTAAATGAAAATAATGCAATTAAAAACAATTAATTATTTGATGGGAGTCAGTAGCGCCCCCGTGTGTCATTCATTGCAATGACAGAAGAGTGAAAGTGGTTGAAATTGTGGCGATAATATTTCCTTTTTTTTTTTTTTTTAATCTACCCCTGGTACATTTGTATAGTCGTGTTCTCTTTCACTAGAAGGTAGCTATTTTGTCCATACAAAACTTTCAAATATCACAGCACATGGTGCCGCAGATGCTCCGTCTTATAGGGCAGGGCCGACATCCGGGCAACTGAGCTACATACGGGTTCTTCGAGCCATAGCAACCTGACTGGCGTTGAAAACAAACCGTCCCCATTACTCTTTAACCTGTCGACCTGCGCTGATTAAACCCGTCATTCTGCCTCCAAAATGCCCAAAAACTGTGTTGTTTTTGGTTGTGCAAACCACAACTGGAAACAGGGAAAACAAAGGTCGTATTTTGTTCTGCCAAAGCGTGCTAAAAGCCCACAGAGACGAGACAAATGGCTCGCAGCTTTACACCGGGAAAACGAGGACGGTTCTCACTGGAGTCCCCCAAAATCCCGGGTCGTGTGTTCGGATCACTTCGTTTCTGGTAAATATAAGGAACAAAAATCCACCTTCTTAACCACAACTTGGCTATACCGTCCATGCTAATGTTGAACCCGTTGAATTTTTACTGAATAACGTTCGACAGCTGAAGTTGTTGTTGTTGCACAACAATAACATACGGTATAAAGGCTATTTCCAGTAATTCAGCAAATAATAAATCATAATACTGAACTGAATTTGAATGAGCTCTCTACAGATATAATAAATATACAGATACTGGTAGCCACCGTGTCATCCTTATTATCATTTATCAACATACCTTGGGTGATTTAACAATTTTTATGTGATTTATTCGTTATATAACAACCGAAGCTAACAACCGACCTGGTGCGCTTGTGAGGTAGACATAAAGATTTCCAAATTCCATGTCCGGCCATTGTGTAGGATTATCAGTCCACGCATCTGCTGGAAGGCGGTAAGGGCAGTCGTTTAATCCAACTACAGAACATTTTAACTCGTATCTTAACCTAGCCTCACTGGAAAGACTATTTACATAATCATACGCCATTTAGAACAGTTTAAAATGCCGTGAAACCTCGTTAAATGCATTTTCTGTCAATGCTGTGTTCGCTGTGAGCTGGTTTGTTTTCAACGAATTCAATATGGCGACCGGTTGCTAGGGGATTGGCAGGCGGAAGTGACGTAGATCCGCCCTCGCCTATTAAATTGCTCGAATAGAGACGGTGTTCTCCGCGCATGCGTGGACCAATCAGGTCTGTCACGCCGATCGGGTCGAGACACAAAAGCTATGCGTACAACTACGGGAGGTCAAGAAAACACTTAACAGTCACATATGTTGCATAATGTATGATAAATTTAACTAACAGATGTAATATTGCAACCGTTGTATCAACTTTTATAAAACCTGTACAAATTAGGTATTGCCCCTTCCTTGATGTCCATCCTTAATGTGCCGTAGATTGCGTACTTCGTCGGTCGCCATTTTCAACCGTTCTCGTAAGTAAGAGTGTCGTCATTTTACTTTATTGAAGAAAAATCCAACTTACATTTATAAATAAGCTCCACGCGGTTAACTTTGTCGTATGTAGTATTCGTGTAAGCATGATCTTGGGTCTCCATTTCGACCAGGGGTTATGAACACCATGAAGTGCACTTCGAAGGGAACGGACGCCCTTTCATCTGAATTTGAAGGACCCTACGCTCTTCTTCTGATGCTTCCCAAACAGCCATTTTTCTTAACGGCGCCACCTAGCCTTGTGGCGGTTGCAAACAAAATACAAACGCAGGGATGTGGCAATCGTTGCAGTGTTATCGTTAATATGCTGTCCAACATAATATCAACATTGCTGTCTTACTACTAAATTATTATAACTTGTCATATACAGCGCTTTAATTTAAATGCTTTCCAGTACCTATGTGACCTCTAGAGGCAGCAACGCGTTCAAACGTAGTCCGGAAAAAGACGACGAAGAAAAAGGTAGTGACGTCACATATTTGGGTAAAATGGCGGTTGATTTGACTCCTCGATTTCGGAGACTCAACAGCAAAACACGAAGTTTTCGTGAAAGTTTACGATATAATGGTAAGTTCTTAGTATATGAGATACGTATTTAAAAGTTAGCCGGTAGGCGCTCATATTGCTGGAGCGAAGCACAGCCGCATGACGTTATAATGAGCGACTAGGGCAAGTGTCAACAGAAAATATAGGACATAACAATGTTATTTATAATGCACTTTAGAACGTACATAACTTAACTATGATGTTATTCTGTTTGTATATTTAACACTGTCAAGTATCAGGTGATTATGTATTAATGACTATGTGTTCCTCTTTTACTATCACTATTTTTGCTTTTGTTCGAATTGTTTAGATCAGTGATTCTTGAACTGCGGGATCTATCTAGTGGTTTGCCAAAGAATCGCTTATTTAAATTAAATACATTTTATTTGATTCATTATTTAAGTACACTGTAGTGATGGGTTGATGAGGCGTCATGAAGCGTTTCGACACATTGCAAAACTGTATTGATACTGTGTCGACACTGTGTCACTAAATACTGACATCTGCTGGACATTAAAAATCCCTACAGGCAACCTATGGACAGACTCAACTGACACTGATTTTATGACCTATATAAACCAAGTCATTGTATGTCATTTAGGATTATTTCATATCTTCATTTAAATAAAAATATATTTTTATATTTTTTAGATTCAGTCAATAAATAACGTGAACATGTATCATAACATGGAAATCTAAGAGAACGTGTTGTGGAGGATGCTTGTGGACTGGGAATTTTTTTTTTTTTTTTTTTTTTTACACATTTTTATTTAAAAAAAAAACAAACCGTTTTTCCAACGTTTTAAATTTTTGACGATTTCTCTGCTTAGTTATTATTTCTCCGGCTGTAGAAAAGACCCGCTCACAGGGCACAGAGGAGGCGTCAGTGCGACACAGTTCGCGTATCGGCCACGTGACCGAAACAGCTCATGATCGGTCACGTGACTTTCTAAAAGCGGTACGCGCGCCGACACAGTGTTTTGCTCTGTGAGCTCGACGCATGCGCCGATGCATCGGTGTTGCCGGACCCATCGCTAAAGTACAGTGTTGTATTTTCCTATATTCAAACAGTGTGTAATATTACAGTGGCCAAAAATATTAGATATACTTGTTAAATAAAACGTCTGCTTTGTTTTTAATAATTACTTAGGCCTAGTACGTTACTGTATTTTAATGTTGGTCAATATGGTGTATACTTGGAAAGCCAAGTGTTTTCTAAGGTGGTACTCGGTGAAAAAAGTTTGAGAACCAGTGGTTCAGATGGTTTGTTGTTTGAAATAAATTGGTGAACTGAACTGACCGAAGAGCTGCACAAAAAACACAATATTCGTACAAATTAAGAAGTACATGGAGTATATGTATTTGTACAATTAGGTAATTCTTATTATAACAACATGATGGGATAGGTTGATTGGAAACAGTAAATTGGCTCTAGTGTGTGAATGTGAGTGTGAATGTTGTCTATCTGTGTTGGCCCTGCGATGAGGTGGCAAGTTGTCCTGCCTGAATGCAGCTGAAGTAGGCTCCAGCACCCCCTGCGACCCCCAAAGGGACAAGCGGTAGAAAATGGATGGATGGTGAAAGTTCATGTGACATCTTGTTCTACGTCAGCAGCAGATAGTACTCAATTATCCCGTCTTCTGTGCCTACTAATAGGTTTGTCAGGCCCCTTTGGTGCCACCCAGCTGTGGCACAACATCATCCAAGCTCTGCACAGCCAAGTGGAGGTGCGCCGCCGGCGGAGGCACCTGCGCACCCACACCAATAGCTTCACAGGCTCGGACGCTGTCGACGCCGTCCTTAGCTACCTGATGCAGAACACAAACATTTACGCTACTGACGTCTCCCGTCTCAAAGCCGCCCGACTATGCCAGGCCCTGATGGAGGCCAAGGTGTTTGAGCCGGTGGGCGCCAAGCTCTTTCGCCGCGACAAGGACGAGGCGTTCGAAGACAACAGCGGAAGCCTTTACCGTTTCCTGGATTCTAAATCTGATATGACGCAGATTGGCAGCAAAGATGTAGAAAACCAAAGAAAAGATTTTGGGATGAAGAAGAGCAAGCGGGCCAAGTAGGTTTAAATACATGTCGATTTGTCAGTCAGGGTTTTGAATGGTGTTTATTGTGCAGGTTGAACGACATGCTCACGATCTCCAATCCTTTGGCTGTTGGACCATCTGACAAGAAGGTGGAAACGCTGCTCAGGTCCTTCAACCTGCCGCCTTCAGCCGCAACAGCCTCGACCTTTCTTCCCAAAACTGGTAAGCTCTTGTGTCAAAATGAGCTGACAGAGTGAATATCTGACGTACTTCTCTCCTCACAGCGGTGGAGGAGGTGTGGAAGCAGCAGACGTTGCTGCAGCTGCTGCAGATTGTCGAGCTGCCCATGCTGGACTGCATCCTGGCTTCACCAGCCAGGAGTGGGAGAGTGCCTCTGGCCAATCAAGACCTGGTTATTCCCAATACCTACCTGGAGCGAGAGCTGCCAGACACCCTTCATCTACCTCAGTGAGTCCTCCAATACCTTTTTACTTGATGTTTAATAAACGCGATCATCATGTCATGTGTGTCCTCAGTTGGGACGGGTGGCTGTCTGCAGCCGTGGACTGCCTCGAGCTGTTCCCAGACCAGCTGATAGTGGTCGCTGGGGAGCAACTCCAATGGCAAGATGGCGCAGAGCAACCAGCAAGCCAAAATAGAGTCCTGTTTGACATCATCGCCAAGTACTACAGTGGACGGGAAAAGGCTCCGATTCTGTCAGGACGCTACCTTGACGTACATGTTGCCATTCTCAAGCTGCTGGGTAAACACTCCATTGATAACGCACAGCCATTTTGGGGGGAAATAGAAATAACCTTTTTTACAGTATATTTGTGTTTTGATTATGAATAAAGGGGATGGTTCATTTATTAATACTGATTATTATCCCTGAAAATAATTTAAATTGGAATTTTTTGCCTCATATTTTGATTTAAAAAAAACAATGAAAATATATATTTTCTCAAAACAGTAAAATGTTTTCATATTTTTAAATAAATATTTTAATTTTTTTTGTGTAATTAGAAAAACTAGCATTTAAACTAAAATTGTTTAGGCCTAAAATATAGAATAAATATGTTGGGGTTTTTTTAATGAAAGAGGAAATAAAACCTGAAAAAAGACACTGATTTGCATTACAGATTTGTGCCTTTTCCACAAATGCATGGCATCAACAGTGCCTATATTTTAGCGCATAAAAACACTCTGTGTTTGCGCTCATGCTGTTCCTCCACACATGCAGCGTTCTTTTAATACTTAGATGGAGCAGCAACTCCCCTCCTCTCTGATAGGTCACTTTATCAATCAATCAATCAATCAATCAATCAATCAATGTTTATTTATATAGCCCTAAATCACAAGTGTCTCAAAGGGCTGCACAAGCCACAACGACATCCTCGGTACAGAGCCCACATAAGGGCAAGGAAAAACTCACCCCAGTGGGACGTCGATGTGAATGACTATGAGAAACCTTGGAGAGGACCGCATATGTGGGTAGCCCCCCCCCCTCTAGGGGAGACCGAATGCAATGGATGTCGAGTGGGTCTGACATAATATTGTGAGAGTCCAGTCCATAGTAGATCCAACATAATAGTAAGAGTCCAATCCATAGTGGGGCCACTTTAAATGCCCACTGTCTCCTCGTCAGAGCCAGTCCGACAGAACTGTTACCGTCCAACTGTGTTTCCCTTCTAAAGATTAGTCTTTCGAGTCTCAAGTTTAGACAGTAATCCCATTTATCATTCCTTGTAAAGTGAAGTAAAGTGCTTAAGATAAAACCAAAAAATCACAAACAAATTTGATCACATTGTGAGGGCATCGCACTTGCAACTCTGGCGCTATGACATAACATTGCTAAATTAGCGTCCTTTTATCATATAAAGTAGGACTATATTATAGTCTCAATACATTAGAAAGTGTCATTTATTCAATACAGAAATTTAACTTTTACTACTGAACTCCTGAAATCAATTATCTTTTACATAATATTGATAAGATGCACTTGTATATTATTACTTGGCAGCCTTGAAATGTGTTTCCATGTGAAAATATATATTCTGATATTGTGGCTGCAGGATGACATGTTGTGATCCTTATTTTTTTGCAGAAGAAGCCAAGGTGCATGACGCCATTAAAGCTTCTCAGCTGTGTCTACGTCTCCTGCAGACGAGCTCACGGGACGAGCTCAGGCGTCTTTTAGCCTTCATGGCGGCGGCGGCTCGCCCGCACGCCTGTCGCCTCCAAAAACAGGTAAAAAGCTCCGCCATCACCTCGTGGACGTTCTCAGGACTCGTCAATTGACTTTTTTTTTCAGAGAGATAACCGCACAGTGATCAGCCGCACTTTTCTGAAGGCTATCGTCCATAATGCTGAATTGACAAAATCCCAGAGCGAGACCTTGGTGCTGTTTCTCATGGACAACCACAAAGACCTCTTTAAGGTAATTTTTCTGTCTTCTCTCGATTGTTGTTAAAGCAAGATTTAGGGAGTATTTTTTTTATTACAGACTCCTACATCCCTCATTGAAGCTGTCCGCAGGACACTGCGGATCATGCGGGACGGCAAAGATGCAGACTCCATCGCCAGTAAAGGCTCATTTAAATGTCCACTTCATCACGTCCTTAACTTTGCTGATTTCTCTTTTTCCTTTTTGTTTTCGCATCGCCGCAGCGTTCAACTTCTGCCATCAGGTGACGCCACAGCAGTACCAGGAGCAGCGCGAAGCCGCCACGCTGGATAGTCTCCAGCGTCTCCTGCGGGACATCTCCATCAGCAGCATGCCTGCCAAGGAGAAGAGGAGGATCCTCAAGGAGTTTGAGAGGCATCACCCAGCAGTCTTCCTCCAACATCTCGCAAGCACTTTCTAAAAACAACACGACTGGACTTGGTACTTTATGGCTCTTATTATATCAATATTTTGAGATGTTTGTCCAAGATGTTTTTTTTTTAAACTACAATAACAGTTGTCTTTACTTTATAAGCTATGCTATGCTGTGCACATATAAACATTAGCAATGTCTAGGTTTAATCTTGAATTTTCTAGGACTACTAATTAAATTTTTCCTTAGTTGTAGTGAAATTTTTTTATTATTTGTTATCCCCTTAAACTGAAAGCCAAGTTAAAATGCACTTTGTTTGATTTTTCACTTGAAATAATGTATTTGCTGTATGTCTTGTACATTTAATTTAAATCTTGGTAATTAAATGTGTTCATTAAATCGCTCAACATGTTTTATTTGTGTGTTTATCTAAATGTAAGTTTTACTTTTACATTTTTAAGAGGTTTTAAACATTATGTATAGAAGCCCGTTTCCGTCACTAATTTAAAAAAAATACCTCAATGGCAAGTCATAATTATGAAACAAAATTAATAAGATAAGTCGAAATTGTGAAGTTTAAAATCATAATTATGTGATAAAAATTGAAATTATGAGATAAGAAAGTCAAAATTGTGATAACATCTATAGTTATTAGATTGAAAAGTAGAAATAAAAAAGACCAACATCTTTTATGATTCTATTGAGGATTTTTTGGTTTTTTTCCTCTTATTTTCCCCTCAACTCTATGCCAAAACTGGTTGCTAAAAGTCCATTCACATTTGTTTTTTATTCGCTTTACATGACAGGATTTTTTTTACTGCTATTTAATTCCTCGTCCTCCTTTAAATCAGCATTCTGCTCGCTATTACGGACGTCACAACTTTTCTATCCGCACTTATACTTTGCATCACATTGTACATGTTTCAGGGCTTTTAGCCGCCTCCATCTTCGTCTTAACACCTCCTGCAGAGTTTATGTACATTTGTCACACTTTCTTGTCGATTTTTATTTCCGTCGTGGGACATTGGTTGTGACTTTTGCTCTGTGTACACTGGCCCACAGTTTTTTTTTAACATCCTCTGGTTGACTTGACTTTCTCTTCCTACTCCTTTTTTAAAATGTTGTTTGGACTTCTTATTTTGTTTCTTTTTCCTTCTTAGGCTCTTTCCTCCCCCCAATTAATTTTATCCAGAACAACCTTGTTGGTATGTTGACAAATGAGGCATTGAGATCAAAATTGTGTCCAATGTTCACTACAGACATCATTCAAATCCACTATTGATGGACTTAAAGCAACTTAAACTGTACGATGTGATAAACTTTAAAACTGCTCAAATTATCTTTAGGGCTTCCCAAAACTCTCTACCATCCAATATACAGAACCTATTCCAGGATAGAGATGCTCACCATAGTTACAGTCTAAGAGGAAACAACAAATTATATTTGCCTAAATTTAGAACAACTTTAAAATCAATGTGCATTTCAGTGCGTGGAGTCACTCTGTGGAACAACTTAGGGGACGAGTTAAAAACGTGTTCTAACATCATTCAATTTAAAACACTGTTTAAAAAAGAAGTAGTGAAGAAGTACGAGGAGGAAAGAGAGTGATGCCCTCAGCACAGAGCGATGGGAGAGAGGTGTATGGTCGGAGAGTGTTTGTGCGTGTGTGTGTGTGTGTGTGTGTGTGTGTGTTTTGTCTCGTCTTGTCTTGTCTCATACTAACAGTGGTACTATTGTATTGTTAGTGTACAGGAGTTTTTCTTGATTTTGTTTGTATGGTATTGTTCTTGTATTATATTGTTTATGTTGAATGTGGAATGAGTGAGAGGGGTTGGGATATTATAAGCATCTACTTCATCCAACCCCTTTTCAAGCCTTGCACAAATGTCTCTGCCAAGATGTAAAAAAAAAAAAAAAAAAAAAAAAAAGTGTTGTACTGTGCAGGTTTGAAATAAATACTTCAATTCAATAGATTCATCTTCAGACATTGGACATGTTTTTTTAAGAAAGGTATTAAAGTAATATTTTTTTTAAATAAAGTAGAAATTATGAAATAAAAGTACGGTAATAGAGATAAAAAGTCGAATTATGACATAGTCATAATTTAGACTTTTTATTTCATAATTGTGAATGTTCTCACAATTTAGATTTTTTTTAACTTGATAATTACAATTTTGTATCTCACAACTTCAACTTTTTCCTCATAATTTTGACCTTTTTTTCCATAATTTGAATTATCTCATAATTTTGACTTTCTCATCTCATTATTTCGCTTTTTAATTGATAATTATGACTATCCCATGATTATATATTTTTATCTCTTACCATTGGAGTATTTTTTTTAGTAGTGGAAACGGGCTCCATAGTGAGCATATTATTAAATATATCAACTCATTGCAACAAAAAACGATGCTGACGTAAGCGACACAACCCGGAAGTAACACTGTGCTTTCTCCTAGCCTAGCATGCTAGCTGTATCTGTGCGCGACTTGAAAACATGGGCGCTCTAAGTCACAGCTTTTAGTGACAGCGCTCCTTGGGAGTCTCTCTTATTTATTTTTTTTAAAGGGGGACTCACTTGAAGGCATCTTATTTTTGTAAGTTACAGGAATGTTTCGTCTTGGTGGTGGGCTTTTTTTGTTAACACTTGTCATGACTGCGATGTTCACTGCGCATGTCGGCTAGTTAGCGTCGGGGAATTATTTGGGAATTACAAGCTACTTAACACTTAAAGCGGAATTAATGCTTACTATCTCTACATTTATAACTGATACACTTGTCAAAATGACATTTAAAGGGTTATTGATCGCTATCAACGGTGGAATTGTGCTACGTGGCGTATGGGGGGATGATTACATTTCATTAATTCACTAGATATTAATATAAATATGAAATACAGGCTTAAATTGTGTTTGGACCTGACGAAGTAGACATATGTCACCAGATTGTCAATATTTTTGCGTTAAAGCAAGCTAACTAGCATTAACTAGCCAGCAATAACGTTGTTTCTTTTTTAAATACAGTTTCCACTTAGTGACATTAGAAGGTCTTACGCCGGAAATGAACGTGTGAGTAATTGCAGCCAAACCCCTCGTTATGATGTTTGAATGAACATTCCTTAAGGAAATGTATTAGAGATGTCCAATAATGGCTTTTTTGCCGATATTCTGATATTGTCCAACTCTTAATTACCAATTCCAATATCAACCGATACCGATATACAGTATACAGTCGTGGAATTAACACATTATTATGCCTAATTTTGTTGTGATGCCCCGCTGGATGCATTAAACAATGTAACAAGGCTTTCCAAAATAAATCAACTCAAGTTATGGAAAAAAAATGCCAACATGGCACTGCCATATTTATTATTGAAGTCACAAAGTGCATTATTTTTTAAACATGCCTCAAAACAGCAGCTTGGAATTTGGGACATGCTCTCCCTGAGAGAGCATGAGGAGGTTGAGGTGGGCCGGGTTGGGTGGGGCGGGATTGAGGTGGGGGGATAGGGTGTGTATCAGAGGTGTGGACTCGAGTCACATGACTTGGACTCGAGTCAGACTCGAGTCATGAATTTGATGACTTTAGACTCGACTTGACAAAATGTAAAGAGACTTGCAACTCGACTTAGACTTTAACATCAATGACTTGTGACTTCACTTGGACTTGAGCCTTTTGACTTGACATGACTTGCTACTTTCCCCAAAATCCAAAGCTTAAAAAGTTATTTGGGAGCGCTCCGTATTTTTCATTTTCTTCGTCTGTGTCTCTCAGCGTGTTGTTCCTGTCAGCTGGTGTGCTGTCAGTACAACAGCCAATCAAATTAGATCTACGTTGTTTTCATCACGCAGCATTCATCCAATCAAATTGCAGTACAACCACCGAACAAGTTGTCAAACAACGCAACAATTATGCCAAAGTTGGTTTCGTTCGGGTATAAAAACTACGACTTGGTCAACAAAAAACGAATTGCCGTTTGCAAATCACGCAGTTCGAATATTACAGACGGAGACGCAACAACGTTCAACATTTGAAGTTGCACAAAGAAGGGTAAGTTTTGAATGTAAGATAACGTTTATTGGCTAAGTAACGTGACTTTTATTTGCTGTGTAGTTAAATCAGTGAGGCTGCAAACTCACTGCTAACGTTATAACCATAGACATGTTCTAAGGGTACGCAGCATGGAGCGCTACTGCCTACTGGCGCAGACGAGGCGCGGGGCCGCCATCTTGGAGTGGTGATCCGCTCCACTCAGTGCAATTCATTTGGCAGGAGCAATGAACTGTCAGCGCATTTAATTTATCTTACCTCACTGAATACCACTGATTTTCACCCCCCTTTTTTGTCATACGTGTAGCTATGATAACAGACACATGTTTTGGCGTGTTTTAGTATTCATAGTTTGCTTAACAGTAATATAATATTCTTATATGCTATAATTATAGTGCAATGTCAGCACTATGTTTTTCCCTGCAATTTCAAATGCACTTGTTTTAATAAATAAATACAGCGTTTTAAAAGCATACACAATCTGTGTAAATATATTAGTCTGTGGTTAAACGACTTGAAAGGACTCGAAACTCAAAATGCAGGACTTGGGACTTGACTTGAGACTTTCCAGTCTTGACTTTGGACTTGACTCGGACTTGCTCTGTCTTGACTCGGGACTTGACACGGACTTGAGGGCAAAGACTTGAGACTTACTTGTGACTTGCAAAGCAATGACTTGGTCCCACCTCTGGTGTGTATATTGTAGCGTCCCGGAAGAGTTAGTGCTGCAAGGGGTTCTGGGTATTTGTTCTGCTGTGTTACGGTGGGGGATGTTCTCCCGAAATGTGTTTGTCATTCTTGTTTGGTGTGGGTTCACAGTGTGGCGCATATTTGTAACAGTGTTCAAGTGGTTTATATGGCCACCCTCAGTGTGACCTGTATGGCTGTTGACCAAGTATGCTTGCATTCACTTGTGTGTGTGGAAAGCCGAAGATATGTGATTGGGCCAGCATGCAAATGCAGTGCCTTTAAGGCATGCCCCCAATATCGTTGTCTGTGTGGAAATCCGGAGAAATTCCGGAGAATGGTTGATTTTTGGGAGGGGCACTGAAAATTGGGAGGGTTGGCAAGTATGACTGGGAGACGCAACTGCTCTGTACTTCTCCCTATGTCCGCGTACCACTCCGTACAGCAGCGTTTTAAAAAGTCATAAATTTTACTTTTTGAAACCGATACCGATAATTTCCGATATTAGATTTTAAAGCATTTATCGGCCGATAATATCGGACATCTCTAAAAATAATGCATTCATTGTGCTTCATTTATGTCCAGTTGTTGGCATGAATGAGGGTAGAAAATATGCTGACAATGCTTGAAAATAAAGCGACCGAGTAATTAAAAAACGTATTTTTTACTGTGTAAAATGACAACCTAGTGCTCATCCTCAGTAAAGGAATTGTAACAAATGTTTAGAATGTATTTTGATCTACCACCAATTCTAATGTATGCAATATGCTGTGCGGTGACATCAACTCTGACTTCCTGTTGCGTAACACCCCTTCAAGTTCCTTTTAACACATTTCAAAAAGGTGCTGGGAAGTTGATACATAAAAGAAAAAAGTTAATAATTTTCTAACCGGAGAGTGTAGTTTGCAGTGTACCTGGATATGCTAACCACCCCGGGCTTCCTTCCAGCTGCCTGGTCCGGCTTCAACATGGAGTCCATGCTGAACAAGCTGAAGAGCACGGTGACCAAAGTGACGGCTGACGTCACCAGCGCCGTCATGGGCAACCCCGTGACTCGAGAGTTTGAGGTGGGCCGTCACATCGCCAGCGGCGGTCCTGGCATGTGCTGGAGGATCTACAATGGCACCAAGAAGTCCACCAAACAGGTTACTGATCTCCTATAACAAAAGCCACCGTCATTTAGACGCTTATGGTCTCCGTGACACGTGTTTTGTCTTCTCCAGGAAGTGGCCGTGTTTGTGTTTGACAAAAAGATGATCGACAAGTACCAGAAATTCGACAAGGACCAAATTATAGACTCCCTAAAGCGAGGAGTACAACAGCTGACGAGGTTGCGGCACCCCCGCCTCCTGACAGTGCAGCATCCTCTGGAAGAGTCCAGGTGACAAACTACTTTTTTTGGCCGTGCATCCATTGATGAACTCATTCATTCACTTAATCATTCAACCCGATAGTTAACTTATTTATATGTATAATTAGGGATGTCCCGATACAACTTTTTCACTTCCGATACGATACCGATATTGTAGCCTTGAGTATTGGCCGATACCGATATCAATACGATACGATATAGGCACGAATCATACATATATTTATTCCTAATTTTGTTGTGTGGAATGTTAGAAAAGGCTTGATAAAGTGATGTTACTGTTACTGATGTTGTAGTGTTAAAACAGAAAACAATAGTCAGCAAGAGTAGGTATATGAAAAACTGACCCATTTATTATTAATCAATTGGTTACATAAATTTTAACCTTCAACATAAGAGTATTACCTCAACAAATCCAATAAAAACAAAATGTTATATTTAAAGTGCAAAATAACCACTAATACCAACATAATTATACAATTGAATAGAATAAATTAAAAATAAATTAGAAGACCCTGAAAAATAACCTAAATAAATCAAATTAAAACAAAAAAAAAACGTTTTAAAGTGCAAACAATTCAAGTTCACTTCAGTTATTTTTTTACTGTCAGCCTATGTTGGAAACAACTGTGGGCAGGGACAAAAACAACACAATATTGTCCACTGTCCAACTGCTCTAAGTTAAGAGTTCACAGCTCCAGTTTCACTGACTGACTGTGCCCAAAACAATGTGGTAATTAATCTTGGTCTTCACTGAAGAATAGTGTAAACACAATAAACATATCACTCTAATAACAAGAGCAATGTAGTGGCGGCTAGGAATAATGTAGCGAGGTTCGAGGTGCTCCATTAAGCGTTTAAACCCGACATTACTCACCACCGACACGGGCTGGTCATCAAGCACAATAAACTGGGCTATCTTTTCTGTTATGGCCATTGCCTTTTTGCTGTCCCGTGGTAGTTTGTCACGTCTTGCAAAGCTTTCGGGCAGCGTGGGTTGCTGAAGCGAGCCAGTGGTTTGTTGCTCTCGCGAAAATCCTCATGTTCTTTTTTGTGGTCTTTTTTCAAATGTGCGATGAGGTTGCTTGTATTGAACCTTCCCGGTTCTGTCCCTCCACGGGACACTTGCGCCTGACAAATGTTACATTTAGCGGCAACGTCTTTGTCCGGGTTTAGGTTAAAATACTTCCACACAGCCGACATCACTACACTTTGCTGCAAGCACACGCGTTGTCGTTGTTGTGATCACGTGGGCTGTGCATGCTGGATCAGAGAAGCTCTTCTTCCGCGGCCGGCACCAACGTTAATTAATTGGAGTGTGATCAAACCAGAGTCACCTATAATAGACGTGCTGCAGCGGTAAATGGACAGCTTATATCGGAGCGCTTATATCGGAGTTTTTAGATTCAGTCCGATAAAATCCGATATTCACTTTTTTGGCTAATATCGGACTGATTTCCGATATCAATATTGGATCGGGACATCCCTATGTATAATATTTTACATAAAAATGTATCGTTAACTGTATAGTTAGTGCACGCCCTTTCTTTTGCGTCTGGCTGTGGGGCAGCTTCTTCAGCAGTGCAGGCGTCTTTGTAGGCTTTTTACACACTGTCCTAGTGATGCTGACGTTTCAGGTGGCTGATGAAGTTTGACGTGTTTAAGAGTGATGGTTTTTTCCACCCTCCTCTTCGGGTAATGTTTGCAAAATATTTGGTGCTAGTAGCACGCAAAATGTCTTCTGCAGAAATGGGAAGAAGTCCAACACGATCTACACCATGTTTGTTTTCAATGAGCTCAGGGTGAGTTTAGGAGAAAAGTCGCACTTGATTTACTCAACCTAACCCCCTTTTTTTATCGGAATTCTTTTTTTATGTTATCGGATTTATCAGTGTGACATAATTCCTTATGTCCGCATGATAATTATCAGTCCGATATTTGTTGCGTAACCCTAGTTATTAGTATCAAAATTACTGCTTTTTAGTGTTACGATATGTGTATTTTTGCTTGATCTGGCCATTTCTGTTGTGTTTATTTTGTTTAGTTTTTTTATTTATTTAAATCTACAATGTGCCTCAGGCCAATAAAACCAGCTGCGTGCTGCAAATGGCCCCAGGCCGCAATTTGAACACCCCCGTCGATATGTTTCACTGGGAAGGCGACGTGTTACCAAACATTGGGAGAGTGCCTGCATGTTCTGTCTTAATGGTGCCTAATAAGAAGTCAAGACTTCTGCGAGTCAAGCTGGGCCTCGTCTTTTTTTTTTTAATGACAATTTTAAGCACGCTCCCCAGACTTGTGGATCTAGGCTCCAACGTCACCATTAGTGGCTCCTTGTATTTGATTGCTGAGTCAATGCATGACAGAAAAATCACTTCTTATCCCCGACTAATTTTTTTGCGTACTTGTGTAGGCATTCGGTACGCCTCTATACCGAACTGAATGCTGCGTATGGGAAAATCCCAATTGAAATACATGTACTGTTACTTTCCTATTATGTAACCTTTTATTTAAAAGGGAACTGCACTATCTTTGCCTATTTTTCACAAACACCTATGTAAGACAATAGCACGTTTTTCTTTTTTTATGCATTCTGGCTAACTATGCAGCTAATGGGAGTACACTATTCCGCCCATAAAGCCTTCTAAAAAATATTAAAAACTGCCAGCAATACTCCATTTACATCTCTTGACCTGAATATACACCCAAGTGTTACTATATGGTTATTATAAGCGCTAACACAGACAAGCTATTTTTAGGGGCTTTATTTCTAGAGAGCTAACTAGCTTTTGCAGCTTTTGACATACAGTGCTGAGCTGCTGCTGCTGCATCGCCTCTCAGTTGGTAAAAGGTCATTCTAGATTATAAATCATGCATCTCATCAGGATACTAGAAGGATGTGGTCATAAACTGAGAAGTTGGTCAACTTTGACATCCAACTTATACCCGGTGATGGCGAGAAAGACATGAAAACACGCTTGGTCGCAGTATTTATTATTTTTCTTTACACCTGGGTGAGGATTATGAATAATTCTTCATCTAAACAGGAATATATGAACATCCCATCAGTCGGCACTCTGGTGAGAGCAGACATTGTACAATAAGTGATTGTTTTATTATGTTCGTAGTTTGTATATCATGTTTAGCACTTAGCAATACTGCTGCATGATGCTTATGAATGATGCCCACTCGTGTTGTTGCTGAAGGAAATAGCTAACATTCTGATGCGTCTGTGAAATTAATACGCCACCATAATGCTTAAAATTAGCAAAATACGTAAATATTACATGTTATTATGAATGTGCCTGTTACTACATTTGATATATACTTACAGCATGTATGTAAAACAATGATGGAGGCTTTTGGATGTTTTTTTAGATCGTTTTATAGGCGGAATAGAGCGACTAACATTGGTTCCATTGTTAGTTGACTCTTGCTAGCATTTATTTACAAGTTATAGAGTGTATAAAAAAGAAAAACGTGTGCTTGTCCCGCATATGTATTGTGAATGATAGACAAAATTTCCCCCCAAAAAAGTGCAGTTAAGAGATTTTTCCCTTTAGGAGCAAATTTGCTTCACATGCGTTTTCCTCAATTTGTATGTTGGTGTTATTGGGCCTTTTCCAAAAAAACAATTTTCTTCAGGCTTCTGATTGGCTTAAATGGACTGGCGCTTATGTGTTGTCGCTCCACCTGCAGCTTTGGCAATGTGTTAGCAGGGATTTAGAGACAGAGGATTATGGAGGTTATTGTTTGTCTTTATTACAAAACAGCCTAAAAAGACCTGGGCATAATACAACATAATTAACATTTTAATGCGGCCGGCTCGATATTTTCAAACTATAGAAATTATTCCAAAGGTTAGAATTCGCACTTTTGAGTGACATACGAAGCTCTGCCTCCTGCAGACCGGACACGAACAGAGTGGGGTAGAGTGAGCGGGGCTTGTTTACAGAGCAAAAAAGCCTGATAGTGAGTGTTAGACGGGGGACAGATTTCTACAACAAAGTTCTGCAGAATAGTGATATTTTTACGAATATGGGGTTGTTGTTGTTTTTTTGCCTTTATTTTTCACCGTGTTTGTTGCATCTTTGTTGTTCTTGCTCATTATAAAATATGTTGATAAAGGAAGTGGTCTGCAGCACAGGAGCAACGTTCATATATTTTAAATATTCAGTGTTTTATTGTTGATAGTTCTTATTGTAAATCCCACATTCTGTATTTTCATGTACATTCTGTGTGTCTTATTCAGTAAAAAAACTAAAACGGAAAACAATAGTTTTTATTACTGAATTATATGACAATCAGAATGTACGTAAAAATAAAGAATGTGGGATTTACAATATTAACTATGAACAATAAAATACTGAATATTGAGAATATATGAATGTTGCTCCTCTCCTTCCAAGACTCCCGGTACTTTCTTGATTGACATCTTTTATCATCGAGCGAGAACAACAACGATGCAACAAATGCCAAGGGTAAAAAAACATCCACATATTCAATATAATATCACTGTTCTGCAGAACAAAAGCTTTCGTAATTAAAACACAAATTAACCTACATAGGGGATTGGGTAGACTTTTTGACGCCAAAATGAGGACATTGTTTTTTGGCATGATCCTGAAAACATACATTTATTATTACTAGTCCAGCTCAAGTCTCTGGATTTGCTCTCATTTTCCTGGCGTCAGAGACTGCCTGGCCTTCTGCACAGAGCCCGTCTTTGCCAGTCTGTCCAACGTGCTTGGACAGTGGGATAACCTGCCCAGCCCGGTGCCGAATGACATCAAGGATTACAAGCTGTATGACGTGGAGACAAAGTATGGCCTGCTACAGGTGAGTACGCAGTCATTGTTGGGTGTGAGCACGTGGTTGAAACGCCATCATAAACTCAAAGTGATCCTGTAAACCTCTTTAGATCTCGGAGGGTTTGTCCTTCCTGCACAGCGGAGTTAAAATGGTCCACGGTAACTTGTGCCCAGAGAACATTATCCTCAACAAAAGCGGCTCGTGGAAGATTATGGGCTATGATTTTAGCATTTCAACAAGCAACCCATCAGACGCGGATGTGAGTTCGCACAATACTTCTACGCCAATCAGTCTCAGTCAAACACGCTCTTGCTATCTTAAACCCCCGTGCAGCCGAAATACTCCTGCAAGGAATGGGAGCCCAACCTCCCACCACTCTGCCTCCCCAACCCCGAGTACCTGGCCCCGGAGTACATCCTGTCCGTCAGCTGCGACACGGCCTCCGACATGTACTCGCTGGGCGTGGTCATGCATGCCGTCTTCAATGAGGGCAAGCCTGTTTTCCAAGTCAACAAGCACGATATTTTTAAGAGCTTCAGCAGGCAGCTCGACCAGGTGGGGCCAGAGAATGATGACGTAACTCTGACTCATACTAAAGAACCGCTATAATGTCAGGCTTCTTTTGTTGCAGCTCAGCAATATCAGTCCAGCACGGCTGAACAAGATTCCAGAGGCAGTGCGGGACCATGTCAAAATGCTGCTTAGCGTCACGCCCAACGTCCGACCGGACGCCGACCAGATGACCAAGGTATCCGTCCTCATGTAACATCTCACCATCATGATGCCTGGCAGTGTCTGACGTTTTTTTCTTGATTGTGTGTGCGGACGGCAGATCCCGTTTTTTGACGACGTGGGCGCAGTGACCCTACAGTATTTTGACTCGCTCTTCCAGAGGGACAACCTGCAAAAGTCCCAATTCTACAAAGGCCTTCCCAAAGTACTGCCCAAACTGCCCAAGGTAAGCTTCATGATCACATGACCACTCGGGGTGCAATTGCACGCCATAAAGCAGTACGTGCCTCAGGTTAAAAGTCAAGCTTCGGTCCATTTTTAGCACAACAAGGGAACAAAACACATACAACTGCTTAGCTTTTCTGCAAAAATGTTTTACTAATTCTACAATAAATCACAATTTCAAATAAGAAATAGAAAATCATACGTATGGTTTTTATTTTTAGGACAGCGCAACGATGCAGGCAAGTGCAACAGTAACAGTGTGAATAGTTATCTAATTTTTAGTGCAGCGTTACCATGGTTTTTGTTATTACTGTAATACGTTCAAAACGGGCTAAGGAAAACTGAATCATATGGGGGGGGGGGAAATTCCCATAATTAATGTAAATCTATTGAATCCGTTCCAGATACCCAAAAATATAAAATAAAACTAATTTTATAGAGAATACAGTCACAGAGCGCTTCAAATTTGCAGCTACACTTTATCACTGAGGTGTTTTGTTTTTGTCTGTTTTTTAAACATATTCAACCTATTTTTTCCTAATTAAGCATTTTCAAGCATAGAAATTACTACATTTACTAAAAATATTAGTACTACAGTAATATTGGCCACTAGATGAGACCAAACTAATCAGAGCACGCTGTTCAGTATCGTTGCCACCCTCAGGTAGTTTGACTATATTGGAATAAACAAGTGTAAAGGTGACTATGTGGGTGTTATTTCATTTCTAAATGGCTCTCATAATGTTAAAAATTGTTTATAGAAGGTCGTAAACTGTTTTTTTATGCTGTACTTCTAAAAATATTAGATTTATAATGAATAATTCCTACTTCTGAGGAAATTAAATTACCACAGTCAGGGCTGCAACCAATTACCGAGGGATTACTGTAATTATAATTTTACATGCAGAAAACAATATGAAATGCATATAAATGATGAATGAAACGGATAAAGGAACATTTAACCTCACTTTTACCTTTCATTAAAGACTCATGTTGGTGAAGATGGTGATGAGCGGAGAAAAAGGTGTTATGTGAGAGCCACAGGGACGTATTCTTTGTTGGGGCAGACAAAGTAGTTTATGTGCAATGATTGGCTGTGTGACAACTGAGACGACATATGAAAACTGAGGCAAAATTTTGACGCAAATTCTTGTTGAACACCAAATCATACGAAATGTGGGCCGTACGAAAACCAAGGTAAGCCTGTCAAGGGCAGCATTATTCGTTCAAAGTTGAAGCGCTGCTCCGGATTTCTACTGAACATTGGCGGCACACTGCATTTGTCCCATCCACTGGTCTTTGTCTGTTTACGTATTTTACAGCGAAGAAAAAGTATTTCCAAACAGAAGATAGTTTTCAAGTTCTGACTTTTCTTTGGCATTATCAATAGCCAAAGGCTGGACTGGCTCATTAATGTACCGAAATAGCTGATAGGAAATGTAGTGTAACGCCTCAAGTGACCACCAATAAATCCCCTCTGGATATTAAAACAGGGGTCTTATTTCCTGTCTCGCAGAGAGTGGTGGTGTACCGCATCTTGCCGTCGCTCACTTCGGAGTTCGTCAACCCAGACATGGTTCCCTTCGTGCTGCCCAACGTGCTGCTCATTGCAGAGGAGTGCACCAAGGACGAGTACGTGCGCCTCATCTTGCCGGACCTCACGCCAGTCTTCAAGCAGCAGGAGCCCGTTCAGGTACAAACAAAACCAAAAAAATAAGATATGGAACTTGGCTCTGTCACTTTATCAGACTTGTCCTCTTTTTGTGATGCTTCCCATGCTTCTTCAGGCTAGTAACATGGTAGGCCAACAGCTATGTCTGCTCACATGCAGTCCTTGATGCACGTCTAAGTTGTCCTTTATAACCGTGTCCCTGTGCAGATTCTGCTGATCTTCCTGCAAAAAATGGACCTCCTCTTGACCAAAACGCCGGCGGAGGACATCAAGAACAGTGTGCTGCCAATGGTTTACAGAGCCCTGGAAGCACCTTCTGTGCAGATCCAGGTGCAGCCATTTTGTGCCTTTATGATACTTGTATTATGTTTGCAGTGATTACTCACAATGTCTTGAATTTTCCGACATCTTTCAGGAGCTATGCCTCAACATCATCCCAACGTTCGCCAACCTGATCGACTATCCCTCCATGAAGAACTCCCTCATCCCTCGAATTAAATCTGCCTGTCTGCAAACCTCCTCGCTCGCTGTGAGTGTTTTTCTATCCTCCAGCTCAATCTCATGCACACACACGCATTACGACTTTTTCCCCTCCTTGTCATCGTGCAGGTGCGTGTGAACTCATTGGTGTGTCTGGGAAAGATCTTGGAGTACCTGGACAAGTGGTATGTCATTGATGAGATCCTGCCCTTCCTGCAGCAGATCCCCTCCAGAGAGCCAGCAGTACTCATGGGAATTCTAGGTGAGCACGACACTCCCTCCTCCTCATCATCATCGTGTTCCTGAAAGACTGAAATACTTTTCTTGTTGTAGGAATCTACAAGTGTACCTTCAGTCACAAGAAGCTGGGCATTCCCAAGGAGAACTTGGCAAGCAAGAGCCTGCCACACCTGGTGTCGCTCAGCATCGACAACAGCCTCAACCTTAACCAGGTATATTTTTTGTATTCCCACAGATTTTATGCATATGTTGAAGGTTTTGTACTGCACTCAATGTTTGTGAAGTGAAGTGAATTATATTTATATAGCGCTTTTCTCTAGTGACTCAAAGTGCTTTACATAGTGAAACCCAATATCTAAGTTACATTTAAACCAGTGTGGGTGGCACTGGGAGCAGGTGGGTAAAGTGTCTTGCCCAAGGACACAACAGCAGTGACTAGGATGGCGTAAGCGGGGATCGAACCTGCAACCCTCAAGTTGCTGACACAGCCGCTCTACCAACCGAGCTATACCGTTTGGCCCTGAGACGCTGTAAATTACATCTTGTATTTTCACAACTTTAAGGCAGGGTTAATTTTGAAAGCAATTTTAAATTTACTAATCGCAGTCAAACATTAGTCTCTTTTAGTTGACTAAATTTCACAACATTCTAGTAAATTCAATCAACTAAAGTATAAAAGATTAGATATGTTTAAAGTTTCCATTGATGCACTTTTATTTAGGCTGCCTGCAAAGCATTGGTTTAACAGAAAAGTAGCCATAGCTTATAGTTAGGAATGATGCAGTTGGTAATTTTTTGCTCCAATGAGAATGAATGTGTTTTTCTTTGTTTCAACTTCATAAAGTTTGTCTGATTGTGTATTTTAGTTTTCTTTGGAACAGTCAGCTTTATTTGAATAAAGTCCTAATTTTTAACATTAGTGACAGGTAATTCTGTGCTCGTAATCACTTTATGGTCTGCTGTCGAGTCAGAGTTGTCACATGAAATAGTTGGCTATGTAGTTTATTGGCTGATATTTACTGTTCTGTGATCACATCATCTAAGCTGCTCTGTAACTGTGACGTCAATATTGTGTCAGCGCAACTAATGAGTTTCATAAAACGTGTCAACGAATACACGTATTAGCATGTGGAATTTGTTAAATGCATACCTATGTCATACATGTCCTGTTAAATCCATACATTGTTTTGGCGGTGAGAAATCCAACTTCTCTATTTCACAAAGAAAAGCATCTGATTGGCTCTCCTTTGTACTCTTGGCCTGTGATTGGATATATTCCCAATTTATTCCACCCGTCTACAAGACAAAATGAACATGATTATATTTGTCAGTTGTCTGTCAGTTGATTTTATCATTGTCTTAGTTAACGTGTATTTCTTTTGAATAGTCATCGTCTTATTTTAGTCAAGGAAAAATAGGTTGTGGGCGATAACTGAGGCAAAAATATTAGTCAATGACATTTACACTGGATAAGATCTTGTTGTTATTCTGTCATCTAACAAAGTACATTTAACCTAGGCATCTGATAGGCATGTAAAGTGAATATTAATAACTCATTTTCAGAATGTCCTGATGCAACTTTTGATTTGTGTTTCAGTTCAACTCGTTCATGGTAGTCATTAGAGACATGTTGAGCCGCATGGAGGCAGAGCACAAGACCAAGCTGGAGCAGCTGCACATCATGCAGGAGCAGCATAGGTGTCTTGTGATTTCAATAAGCAATGACAGACAAGCGTCTTTTCTTTTTCTATAATTGTTCTTTGTTTTCCTCTGTCAGGAGCATGAACATCTCAAACACAGGGAAGCAACCAGAGGAGACCAAGAGCCCATCATCCTCTGGAAACCAGGTGAGTCCAGTCGAGAGTAAGAAAGACTCCCATTTGCATTTCAAACGTGTCATTCACTTAGCCTGTATTTATTTCCAGATTGATGACATTTTTGGCAGCACAGGGGTCAACGGGAAGGAGAATGGTTCCTCAGCAGCAGCCCCACAGCCTAATAGGGTACAAAGATTTGATGTAGCCTTTGGTTTCTATTAACATCTCATCCACCTAACTAATACCCCTTTTGTAATTATCTTAGATGTCTCTGACGCTAGAGGAGAAGCAGCGACTGGCGAAGGAACAAGAACAGGCCGCCAAACTAAGAAGTCAACAGCCGCTGGCACCGCAGAGCATCAAACCGCCCGCCAGCACCAACTCACAGGCAAAGATGGCATTCTGCAGTCTGTAATTTTGTAAGCCAAACATTTGGCTTGACTGACTTTACTTGTGTGTTGCAGACAAAGGATCTGACCAACAGCCTTCTAAACAACATGACATCCCTAAACAGTATGTCCTTGGCCAACACACCTCGACCTTCTTTAGTGCAGGGTGGCCCCAGCTTCCCCGTGGGCTCCATAGGCACCGCGGTGTCCAACGGCTTCAACCCCGCCATGGGCTTTCAGACGGCGGGCATGGGGATGAATATGCGGCCTCCGGGCCCCAACGTCTACGGCGGCATGGCCACCACAACCAGCACCCCCAACTTTGGAGCCCTCACACAGAATCAAGGAGCTGCCGGGCAGATGAGCAAAGGACCGGACCTGTCGGCGCTGGACAACCTTTTCACATCCAACAAGCCCAAAGTCACCCTCAACCAGATAGCTCCCAAGGCAGTCCCCGGAAACAGCACCCCTTGGCTCGGTCAGTTTGGTTCGCCCCAGAACGCTCAAACTGCGATACAGGGGGCTTCAGCGGGCATGGGCGGGTTCGGGATGCAAGCAAACCCTTTTTTCAGCCCACAAAACTTTTCTCAAACTCCAGTTAGCATGAACCAAAGCGGGCTTAAGCACAGCACGTCCGCCAACAACGACCTGAAAGACTTGTTTGGCTGAACAAGTGAGGAGCGGGTTCTCTCAAACGCTGACGCTGATTGAATGTGAAAAATTTAACTGAAAAATTCACTCAATGGTCTTTTGCTGTGTCTATTTTTGATCTTGCTCACATTCTGCACATTGTTGATTCCATTTCTATTTGACCACAAGAACAAGTTCTTATATGCTTTCTTCTACAAAGCTGTGGGTTTCTTACTCTTTTTTTACTTGATGAGATGAATCCCAAATGTTACTCTCCAATTCTCAGTCATCTTATTCCAGTTTTCAGACTATTTGAGACAGTTCCGCATGTCTGGACTGAGGTAGCCAGACGTGTAGCATCCAGAAATCGGGATGCCCCTTTTTGCAGACTGTCTCAATGTCAACAATGCATCACCAGTAACCTTGTTTTTTTTTATAAACACAAGCTTTCATTCCCCCAAGAGGAACAAGCAGTAGAAAATGGATTGAAGCTCTCATTCCTGTATCATCCCGGAGCCTGCTGCAGATGTTTGCCGCAGATGTCTGCTCTAGTTCAGGTTCCATTTCAGCTCCTATTTAAATGCAGTATGTCTGGACTCTGTCTTCAAATTGAGATGCGAATGCTAAGGGTAACTAACGTACAAGGTGAAACAGTGAGTAGGCGGTTGTGCCTTATAAGGGTAAACTTGTATTGATTTGATGGTCATACTTTTATTCCACTTGCTTTTTTCTTCTCATTTATGACCTATGAACATTTATGTTTTTTTTCTTCTTCAAAAGACTCTTACTTTACAAACTGGAGTGTACCGTTTCTTACATTTAAATAATATATATAGATTTTGGTATTTTTCAGCTGTCCGAGGACCTGTGCTGGTGATCTCAAAAAGTGTAAACATACCGTTGATTTTAAGTGGCCTCTGCGTTTTTATTTTTGTGAGAGTTTAGAGGCCTTAGGGGAGGAATCTTGTGCAATAATAATGATTATTTCTGATGGACAATGGGTTTGCAGTTGCACTGACTTACAGTGTCATTAAACTGGCGAACACGGTATGCTCACTAGTTACTCTTAGGTTTAAAATGAAAGTGCAATGTGGTCATGTTGTGTTTCCGCTGAAGGCTGCAGTCACAGAGCCTCTGAATATTATCATCATACACTATTGCTGTTATATGTGTTGTATCATTTCATGATGACTGAGGTGGGCTGGATCAATGGAAAGCTGTACATATAAAGAGAAGTACACCATAGTTACCGTGTGCTCATTATTTATTTAACATATTTACATAGATATTTGGATAGGGCTAGTTCATTGTGGCATATTAAGATGACGTCACACAAATGACAATCTTCACCTTTACAAAATATCTAGAAAAAACAATAATGAAGAAGACACGACAATAAACGACAAAAAGATGCTACTGTGGTCACTTGATTTTATTTAATCAACTTGTGTTGCTATATATTGTCATCAACGACGTGTAAGTTGATCCTTAGTGAAGTCACGTCCGTAAACAAAGACCTCCCACATAAAGCAGTTGGACCGTACCATTTCACCAATGAGTAACCCTTACCAAACATAAATAAAACATCACACTCTTAACCTAATCTAATCAACATTTACACCCACATTTCGATTCATACTTATAATATGACCCAAGTGCTAGTGTGCTATGCTATTGGAGGACGATTCCATTGACAAGTTGCATTTTCTTGTGTGCGTTCTTGAACCATGCACCCCTGCATGTCAGAAATAGACTCTTCCGTTTGTCCTCGACCGACTCAGTTAAAACCAAGGACCTTTAAATCGTCACCATTACAACAGGAAACGGACAAACTTGACTCCATTTAACAGCCATTTTTGCTTAAGTCTCATTTCAGGAGACTTTAATAAGGTAAGGGCACTTTTAAAAAACGTTTATTTATATACGGAACATACCTATTTCGAATCATTTGTCGCGCGCATCTGCTGTCGAGTTTTGTTTACTTGTCTTAGCTTGTTTACAGTCGTCATATTAGCATGTCAGCGTTTGTTTTTTCCTCAAAACTGACCGACTCCTTATCTCGACTCAATACGTTGCATCTTAAATGCTCGTAAAGTAAGTGTATTTGTAACAGTCATGTTAGTAACCTTTAAAAACAGCAATGACCGTCAGTATAGCGCTATAAAGTGTCGTATTAGTTTTTGCGTATAACGGCTGTCGTTGTTTGGGGGTATTTCTGAAGTAATTTTCTGGTTCTTGTTCTTTCTTGTTTTTGGTCTTCAGCCCAAATCACGTGTACCTGATACTCAGCCGTGTGTGGTTATTCTTTGATCCATGTGCACAGCCATGGAACCAAAGAGTTTCCATCTAGGGATGATAGACAGCACTGCCAACCAATGGGGATTGTTCATGCCTTGTAAGCCCCGCCTCCTCAATCCCCTGCTTTGTTTACGTTGTGCTGCAGCAATGTGAACCTCAGAGGGCTGTCTTTGTTAATATTCTTTAACACAACATGGCTCAGTCAATACAATACATATAACATTTTTATCACATTTATGCTAATAGTGCTGACAAAAATACATTTATATTATTTATGATTGTATATTCCTCACAAGACTGATAGTGGACTGTACAGTGGCCCTGTAGTTAGCATTGGAGGTGCTCAGGTACAGGACCAGTATTAATAATGAACGATTGTGTGATTTTTGCCTTTTAATTTGCACATTGTGGTTTCAGTCGAAGGGTTAAACACGGGACAAAGATTTCTGGCAAAAAATATTCGTATCAACACACTTACCCTTTAATGTAACAATGTAAAGGAATGAAACACTAACAATTATTAGACAGTGGTATATCAGTTTTTGTTAGTTATCCATCCCAAAAGGTCCGATAAAGGCTGAATTGTACGAATACAGGCAGAATTCTATCCAAAATATTTTTGAGAAAATATTGGAGGAGACGCTTGTAGAGCCACACAGACACCACCTTTTCACTTTGTTACGAGTTATTTCTTAAATTCAATAGTGTTTCTCGCCCTCTTTGTCAAAATGCTGACACTCGCAATTTTCTTTGGCCCCATGTTGGCCTTTGCGGTCATACTTAATAAAAAAAAAAAAAAGCACAGAGACGAGTCACCAACTAGTGGTATTATTTGTATGGGCACTTGATTCCGCGAAATGATATGCAGGCAACCCGACTAGTTTGTTGTGCACATTGTTTGGCCGATAATGTTTGGCATTATAGAATATGGATGACTGGTGAATGGATGGATTAATAGTCATTATGAGCTTTACACTGAGTCAATAATTGAGAAATCTTTAGTTTCTATGCCATCACTCACTTGTCAAGATGGCAGAGCTGATGACAGATGTAATCCTCAAGTCAGTTTTCTGGAATCTCACTGTATAATCCATGAAAACTAGCTTGCTGCTTTATCCTGTGACCTAGCTATCTGCTGGTGCGGATGATGTAATGAACGCATGACGCACACACACACACTACTTCACATGCTATCTTTGAACCAAATGGGAGTAGGCATTCATTTTTGGCTCCAGATAACCGAGACCAGGATCACAAGTGTCTGGGGGGAGGTCGCCCTGCCAGCGTGCACAAGGTAGATAATATCAGACCCCTTTCAGATGTTATTATTCTACCTTTAAAATGCCACATGGTGTACACAATAACAGAACCACCAACAATACAGCAAATATCTAATTGCAATGATATCATATGTGAACTACTACTATACATACATACATGCATACTATACATACATCAAAGGAGGGCTTTTGAGACAAAAAGCCAACAATAGTTCATTGTTATTGACCTATTTTGCACTATTGACTTTATTTTATTCAAACAATGTACGTACTTGTATTGTCCTATGTTGTTGTGTTAAATATTGTAACTTGTTCACCTCTAAGTGTGTTCACGCAATGCATATTTTTTGTTTGTGTAAAATATTGGTCCTTTGTTTTATTGAAATTGTAGTCATGATGAGCAAAACGAAAGACCAAAATCATAAAATCTCTCAATCATCTTGAAAAATGTCCAAGTAAAAAGTATCTGTATTAGCGATACCGGCCCTATAGTTACTTGTTATTGGATCGATACCAAATTGTGTTGTGTCTCCCACCACCTCTACGCGGACATCAACCTCTATGCTGTTCTCAGCCTCAAGGGGCCAAGCCAGCAAGTGAAAGCCAAAACTTGCTACTTGTAACTTGAGCCTGTGCTTGGTTGAGGAGTCTTCTATTTTCTATAGTTGCCATGGAGACACACTTCATCCCACCTAAGTGTCAAGCTGCTCTTTAAAAAGCGTTCAAAGTTTGCTTCAGTTGTTTTGACTATGCCAACGGTTTCTATTGTGTTGATCCCAACTGCAGTCTTTAAGGAATTCTTATTTTCCCTAGGCAAGTTATTCCAGAACTTTGCCACACTTCCCCAAAATGGCAATAAAGCCTCAAATGGTGAAAAGAAGGTTGTCTCTCAGCTGGATGATGAATAACAAGTAACACAATAATGTCTCGTCTTGCAGCTGTAAACAACGATGCCTCTGAACGACGAGCGGCCGTCCTCCACCTCCAGCAGCGACGGGGAGTCGTCGTCGGAGCGCTGCAACAGCACCACGTCGGCCAGCGACATGGACTGCTCCCGCGAGAGCTTCACCAGCGAGGGCTCCAGCAAGCACTGCACACCCTCCTGTGAGTGTCCCACGCCCTCTGCAATCCTCATCAGACCTCTTTGATTCTTTCATTCACACATTTGTTGTCCTACCCCCTAGCGAGCCCACCTAAAACGCTCACCCTGGATGAGGTCATGGGCTCTGCACGAGACCTCTCCAATCTCAGCTTGTTCCACGAGATCGTCGTGAACCGCAATTTCCACCTGGACCCGCACAGAATACCTGAGGAGGGGTAATTATCACATTATTAGACAAGCAGTGTAATGAATCACCACCGGTTCCAGAGAGGATGATTGTGATGTGATTGAGTCTTGTTTTGGTAGCCCACAAAGTAGTAGTTTATTTCCAACATGCTTACATAGTTACATTAAAATGGTTTACAGTTCAATATGTCCGAAACGGAGAAGGAAGAAGTAAAACTTATTTACTACGACACCTTGATCATATCACATGCCAGGATCAGGATGCTTTATTATTGTCCATTCTTTAACATGTACAAGACACATAAGAACTGAAATTACATTTTCGGCACAGTCCCACTAAGAGCAGACATACGTTACAGGGAGACAAGACGGGACCGCCAACGGATCAGCCACTTACGGCGCTCCTTAAAAAAAAAGTGGGAAAAAAGGTGATATTGGGAAAGGGGGGAAGAGTAATAAATATCAGTCAAAGGCTGGACCAAGGGAAAAAACCTAATTTGCCATAGCACACATAAACATGTTACATATAATCACAACAACTTGCAACAGGGGGGGAGATTTGGGGCCCTGGAGGCCGGCCTGCTGCTATAAAGCACTACTCAGCCGTCCAAAACCCCGAAGGGGAATTAAGCGGTGGTGAAGGCATGGGGTCGGGGTGGGGAGTGTGTTTTTGTATATGCCCATAGTCTTTGGGTGAAGTGAAGGTGTGTTCATGAGTCCAGGGTCGTTCTGCAAAGCAACTACAAGTAAGTTTGTTCACTTCCTGTGCTCAAAATGTACTATTCAAAAAAGTAGTTGGATGTGAAATTTGTGGACGGTTTATTTTAGCTTCAATCAAACATGACAGAATATAAAACTTTGGTGCATTAGCGTGCATGTAAGCGACCAAACAATATTTTAGTATCGTAAAATGAACCATCATGATCCCCAGTGCTCGCTCACTCTGAGCTGGCAGTATGAAACAACTTGTGTAACTTGTTTGATTGATTGAGAAGTTTATTGACATCTTAAAGAAGTACAGTGCTTTGTTATTGTTCAAAGCACTACAAGTGTGACCATTTGGGTTGCACATTATTGAATCCAAAAATGGGTCACTACGTTTAACATAGTCGTCTATTCTGTCATTATCCTGTCACTTTGTCAGGGAAGCGTGTTTAGTGACTCTCACTCACGTTCACAAATATTTGTGGTGCCTGGTGGAATGAGTCGGGGCCGCTAATTATCTCTTGTCCGGACTCGCAGTGTGAGCACGGTTCCATCGACATGTCGTAAAAACGTCACCTGATGTGGCAGCTGCAAAACAGGTGTTAGTGTTTTTAAAACACTTTTTAAAATAGTTGCGCAATAGTGGAAATGACTGATAAAGCACATAACGTATTATTTTCGGGCCTCCCTATGTCTAGCATTAAAAGATTACAATTGGTACAAAATGCGGCTGCCAGACTTTTGACAAGAACAAGAAAGTTTGATCATATTACGCCTATACTGGCTCACCTGCACTGGCTTCCTGTGCACTTAAGATGTGACTTTAAGGTTTTACTACTTACGTATAAAATACTACACGGTCTAGCTCCGTCCTATCTTGTCGATTGCATTGTACCATATGTCCCGGCAAGAAATTTGCGTTCAAAGAACTCCGGCTTATTAGTGATTCCCCAAGCCCAAAAAAAGTCTGCGGGCTATAGAGCGTTTTCTATTCGGGCTCCAGTACTATGGAATGCCCTCCCGGTAACAATTAGAGATGCTACCTCAGTAGAAACATTTAAGTCCCATCTTAAAACTCATTTGTATACTCTAGCCTTTAAATAGCCCCCCTGTTAGACCAGTTGATCTGCCGTTTCTTTTCTTCTCTCCTCTGCTCCCCTTTTCCTTGAGGGGGGGGGGGCACAGGTCCGGTGGCCATGGATGAAGTGCTGGCTGTCCAGAGTCGGGACCCGGGGTGGACCGCTCGCCTGTGCATCGGCTGGGAACATCTCTGCGCTGCTGACCCGTCTCCGCTCGGGATGGTGTCCTGCTGGCCCCACTATGGACTGGACTCTTACTATTATGTTGGATCCACTATGGACTGGACTCTCACAATATTATGTCAGACCCACTCGACATCCATTGCTTTCGGTCTCCCCTAGAGGGGGGGGGTTACCCACATATGCGGTCCTCTCCAAGGTTTCTCATAGTCATTCACATCGACGTCCCACTGGGGTGAGTTTTTCCTTGCCCTTTTGTGGGCTTTGTACCGAGGATGTCGTTGTGTCTTGTGCAGCCCTTTGAGACACTTGTGATTTAGGGCTATATAAATAAAGATTGATTGATTGATTGATATATGTGGGCTTTGTACCGAGAATGTCGTTGTGGCTTGTGCAGCCCTTTGAGACACTTGTGATTTAGGGCTATATAAATAAACATTGATTGATTGATTGATATTAAAAACTTATACCAGTACTCTATATGTTTTTGGGGCTTTTCCTCCATTCAAAAACATGTTTTTAAATCGGTAGAAATGAATTGTTTTTATAACTTTATTGTTATAAGTGTGATATATACATATTGCTAGACTTCTTCTCCATTCACTGTGGACATTACCGACTTTCCCCGCTAGGCCGCGCCTCCTTTTTTACTGTTGTCATGTAACCCACAACCTTTTGTCCAAGATGGCGGATGATCAGCAACCACTCGCTTCGATTTGCATATCTGAGCATGTCTTTCCTTCCCAATGCTGAAAATCTGTCACAGCGATCACTCAAAGGGGCCTTATCATGCAAAACCAACTATTGGTACTGTTTTTGTGTCTTTGTCTCTGCATAAGTCCCAAAAATTTGAAATCAAACCATGCAGAGATTTTTATGAAATAATCCTGCCTTCCTGATATCTTCCAAAAGAGCCGTTTGGAATTGTCCCCCAGTTGTGACGTTTTACAACAGGTGACATCAGCGGATATTGCCATATATGGTAGAGAGTTACCCGAGGAGCTTTGCGCGAGTCCGCCATTATAGTCCGACGTTTCTGTCACTGGGTTCTTTCTTTTTCACTATCCTCTCGCTATGGGGAAGACTGGCTCTTACATGCACATGCATCCTCCGCTGTTGCCATTTCTAATACAAAGTAGAGTATGGTTCTAACATACATCTATCTGTCAGTAGACTGTATATGGAAGCGCTAAAAAATACAAAATGACTGACAGAGTGGAGACGCAGTGGATGGGGGTTTTGGCCTGGAAGAGGACTTTGGCATGTAAATAAGACGAGGAAATTATTTTAAAAAAGTGGCTTTAAGGTGATCTGTAAAACATACTTGCAACATTTTTGACCAAGAACCCCCATTAGATGTTATGTTAACCGCAAGAAAGTGTTTTATATGTAGAAATAAAATCATAATATGACCCCTAAACTACTTGTCCCATTCATGAAATTCTTGTTTCTAAATGTAGAAACTGCGGTGTGCGTGTTAATGTGAAGTGCAGGTAGCATACTTGCCAACCCTCCCGATTTTTCCGGGAGACTCACGAATTTCAGCGCCCCTCCCGAAAATCTCCCGGTGCAACCATTGTCCCGGTTTTCACCCGGACAACAATATTAAGGGCGTGCCGTGATGGCAATGCCTTTATCGTCGGCTTTTTCACCATACAAACAGTGTGCCGGCCCAGTCACATGTTGTATGGGGCCTCTGCATACACACGAAAGGGACTGCAAGACATACTTGATCAACAGCCATACAGGTCACACTGATGGTGGCCACATAAACAACTATAACACTGTTACAAATATGCGCCACACTGTGAACCCACACCAAACAAGAATGACAAACACATTTCGGGAGAAGATAGATAGATAGATAGTACTTTATTGATTCCTTCAGGAGAGTTCCCTCAGGAAAATTAAAATTCCAGCAGCAGTGTACAGAATTGAGATCGAATTTAAAAAGTAAAAAGTAAATAATGGGGATAAAATGGGTGTATAAATGGAAACAAAATAGAAAAATATTACAAAAGAATAAAAATAAAAAGCAACAATGAGAATACAAATATACCAGTAAAATAAGAATATAACAAGAGAAACTAGGCAGCAGTGACCATGTCATGAAAAATTATTGCACTGTTATTGTTTTGCACCGCATCAGAACATCCGCACTGTAACACAACATAAACACAACAGAACAAATACCCAGAACCTCTTGCATCCCTAACTCTTCCGGGCTACAATATACACCCCCGCTACCACCAAACCCCACCCACCTCAACCCCACCACCCCACACCTCAAAAAGTTATGGTTGAAGATTGTGAATTTTGACATGTTTACGTGACATCATAATAAATGGTAATACCATGTTTTGACACCTCCGCTTGACAGTTGGGAAGGTTTTTTTGTCCTCCTCATAAGTCCAAACTGCAGCCCATGGGCCACTTAAGACCTGCAGCTAGGTTTACTTCAGTAAAGTTTTGTGCCAGACCACTTGTCAGCACCCACGCTCACACTAATTTGTATAGTTTATTACCTCATTAATTGTTTGTTTTATTAGACATTGCACACAGACCCACACAGTTTACTTAGACACCCCTACCTTAGGGTAAGGAAAAAATGTTGCTTATCATTCATACCTGCTAATATCTGTTTGCAGCTTATGGAAAATGGTGCGCGACAATGTCCACAAGGCATTCTGGGACGTACTGGAGTCTGAGCTGAATGACGACCCACCTGAGTACCATCAAGCCATCACACTACTTGAGGAAATCCGAGAGGTATTTTTTTATCTAGTTTTACTCCAAAATCTCCATTGTGGTCGCTAAAATCTAATCCATTACTCTCGGCGGATAGATCTTACTGTCCTTCCTCAACCCGGGCGCCAACCGCATGCGGACCCAGATCACAGAGGTGCTGGACATGGACCTAATCCGCCAACAGGTGGACAATGATGCATTGGACATAGCGCGCCTCGCCTCCTACATCATCACGGTCATGGGCAAGCTGTGCGCCCCGGTCAGGGACGAGGAGATCAAGAAGCTGCGGGAGAGCAGGGAGAACACAGTGCCGCTGTTCAGGTAAGTCAAAATGTCTCCCTCCTCCTCCTTCAAAGCCTCCTGTAACATAACCTCAAGTCGCAGCGACGTGCACCATAGCGACGGTGATTTCTTGTGTTTGGACAACTCAGAGAGTGTAAGACCCACCTTCACAAACACCCTTTTATCTGATTTTGCATCAACATTTGCAATAAATATTACACACATCAATTAGTTCCAGTGCCAATAATACTCATCTTCTCTCTTTAAAGGGGATGTTTGCAAACTTTACACGGATGCCTAGAGGGCGCTAACTTTCCAGAGTGTTTTAAAGCATTAACAATACCATAACTAGACAAGACAATGTTTGCTCACGATAAAAGGAAGCTATTAAGTTAACAGGCAAAAAAGACTTGTGGTTGCTCAACGAGTCGACTCTTTGGAAAACACCGCCTCAAGACTGCGGCCGAGTAATTACACTAAAATAGGACCCCCAAACTGATGGAGAGAAGGAGCGGTGACCCCTACATATACATCCAGTATAAAATTGTGATTAGTTTAAGAATTTAGCTGGTCTTAAAGGTACCTTGTTGTTGTGCAATACTAAAATATTCAAATAACAGTATCGCGCCGCTAATTGCTATCTGTCAATTGGTATGCTTATTGCTAGTTGATAACTACCGTACTAATCGCCAGCTAGCAACTAGCTCGTTATTCACTAGCTAGGAACTACCATACTAATCGCAAACTAGCAAATAGTGCGTTAAATGCTAGCTGACAGCTATCCTGTAATTTCTAGCTGGCAACGTGAGCGCTAATTGCTAGTTGTCAACTGGTACGCTAACTGTTAGCTGACAACTAGAGTGCTAATCGCTAGTTATCTTAAATGTTAACATGAACAAATAATACCATTATTTATTCATGTTTTTATTTTAAACCTGTAAGGCAAACATGGGCAAAAAGATCAATCTCGAGACAGTTGTCTGGGAAGTAAATATGTTCTTGATATTTAGTGTTTTATTGTTCATAGTTAATATTACAAATCCTACATTATTTATTTTCATGTACATTCTTTTATTCAGCGAAAAGGCTGTAAAATTCCATTTTGTTTATTGAGGTGGTCTGTCATAATATTTTTAGCATTCTATCAGTCATATTGTGTTTGTTTGTATTGTGTGTTTAGCTTTTAGCCTTATCTACTGCATTTTAAGATTTTATATCACTTATACTGAACAACCTACACGTGTTTAAAGTGTTCTCTAAAAAGGGAACCACGCACACAAGCATGCGTGACACTTTTTACAACTACCGGTACAATGTGAGTTTAAAGACATTTAAATTTGTGGAAAAATTATTTTAACAACCTCCCTTCAGTATTTCTTTAGCCTGGAGTTCACAAATCCTTGTTGAAGACCACTGTGCTGGAGCATAATCCAAGGTCAAAAGCACATTGTCATGTTGTTAAATCTTCCACACCAGGCAAATCTTCCGCATGTTGGACCTGATGAAGACAGACATGGTCAACTTCACCATCGACAACATGAGGCCCGTGATGCAGAAGCACAGCATCGAATACGAGAGGGCCAAGTTCCAGAGCATCCTGGACAAGACGCCCGGTGAGTGAGTGTTCCGTTTTCCCCACGGAAAGGGTTGACCACGCTGTGTATGGGATTTACTCAGCTCACAATTTTCCACCTTTTTTCCCTTTTTTATTTGACTCTTGGCATTCAGGAGTACAAGTGCAGTAGATGTAGTAGTGAAGTAGCATTGAGCAGTAGATGATGAGTGGATAAACAGTTGAAAGAGCAGGTGGAATAAGCAGATGGAATGAGCAGGTAATAACCTAAACAATGTCAAATGTACAGTTTCAGGTGTCAAATAAACACTGCATGCATTTAAAGACAGTTACTTATTCTCCCACTCACCACAGTATTTAACACTGGCAGAATAAACATCACATTAAATGACAATTACCAAGCACAGCACCAATATAAATAGCAAACTACATTGCATCTGAGTATAAATTAATATATGTATGCAATGAGTAGACCATAAATTATCACCAATATTAACATTAATACACATCACCAACATCAATAGATGAATACTAATAATATACAATCTGCACTCATGAGTCTTATGTTTAGAGTTCAGTTGTACAAACATATTCACACATCTCATACAAACAAACGCGTACCATCCAATCAATTAACCAGACTGTTGACAAATTTGCACAAACACTATGCAGTTTGCCATAATTCAACTACATTTCCCACAATGCTCGCAGGATCAGGAAGTCACTCGCCCCGGCTGATTTAAAATCCACTCTTAAACAACATACACTTACGACACCACAAGCTTCTCCTAAACTCCTGACCATGACAAGTGACAATATGGATCTTCTCCAGGTGCCTTGGACAACACCACCGCCTGGATCAAAAGGTCTCTTGAGGAGCTGCTGTCTAGCAGCGTGCCCCCACAGGAGACAAATGGGCAGAGTAAAGGACAGCCAAGGGTTCCCGGACCCTTTCAGGTCCTCAATGTGGCCTTCCTTCAGATTCTCTTATGGGACTACAGCCAGCACCCACTCCCGGAGGTTTGATGCTATTTTTAATATATAAAGAAGATTGATTGATTGAAACTTTTACTAGTAGATTGTACAGTACAGTACATATTCTGTACAATTGACCACTAAATGGTAACACCCGAATAAGTTTTTCAACTTGTTTAAGTCGGGGTCCATGTAAATCAATTCATGGTAGATCTAGCACGAGTCCGCCACTAAAGTTGTGCTCTGGTCCTTTTAGACCTGGATGACGGACGAGACGCGTCTGCGAGAGGTGCAGGGCCAGCTGAGGCAGGTCCAGGCGGTGAACGAGGTGCTGCTCATCGTCTACAGCACCATCGGGGGACCCATCCAGGGTCTGTCGCCTTTGTCGGAGCGCCTCAAGAGGATGACAAGCGTACTGCTGGATGATATGCACAACACGTTAGTACACTTATCTTATGGCTCTGTTTGCTGTGCAGTATTCATTTTCTTCCCTGTCTCTCTGTATTTAGACATGACAGCCTAGAGGAGGCGCTGGTGGGCGTCAGCGCTCAAATCTGCAGCGAGCTGAACAAGTCATTGGTGGAGAGGAACTACCCGACGCTGACCCCGGCACTCCAGGCCACCCTTACGGGTCAGATCTGCAGCATCGCCCACAAGGACAACCCTATCCGCACTCTTGTTGGTACGATACAAAGATTGTGTTTGTGTCTTTCTTTTTGACAGCAGTGTTCTAATCTGTCACCCCTCCTCCTGCAGAGGACCGTGTCCTACAGTACTTCACGGAGCTCATCTGTGACCCAAAACCCCAAGCCAAACTTGAACAAACACCAGCCGGTTTGGACCCCATCCGCACTGAGCTAGCATCGCTGGCGGCCAAATTTGTCTCCCTGGTCCACTACAACAAGGCCGTCTATGGACCTTTTTATGCCGACATCATCAGGAAGCTGATGTTCAGTAGCAACCCACCAGGGGCTTCCCCTCCTCAGGACTCTGCTCAAAACCCTATCACCTCCAACTGAACCTTGTCACCATGCAGTCTATTTTTGTCTTTTACTCATCGGAATGGAAATAAAAAAACAGATTTCCATCCTTTTAGCTTCCTGCAAGACCACGACCAATTTAGCAGTTGGAGTGGGAGTGTTACTCACTTTTTTTGAACTATTATCCTTAAATGTACTCCTTCTCATATTTTGAGTCATTTGGTGGCAAAGGGGCAGGTTTGTTACAATTCTTACAACAAATGTATGTAGGAGAAACAACAAGAATATTGCTATATTTAGAAGAGCAACACAGTAACATTTCAGATTCTTTATATACTACATTATGACTGCTAAAGTTTTCTATAGTCCGTTATAGAGTGTATGTACTGGAAAGACATTGTAAAGTGACACTTTAAAAAATATTCTAAAAGAACATAGCACCCTCCTTATGGAATTTATATTTAATTACTCTTCCTTTAGCTTCTTAAAGGAGCTTTTTTTTTTTTTTAATTCTGGATATTTTAATTATTCGTCTGCATGAATGCTTTTCTGTGTTTATTGTATTTGCTTGTTCATTTGTGGGACTATCTGACAGATGTTTGTTGTCCTATTCAGATTGTATTATATCAATTTGGTGTGACTGATTAGATTTAGGTTATCTGACCAGGTACTTTAGCTGTTACAGTATCCCTGCATTGGCTGATACAACCAAAAGGTGCTGAACCCTTGAGGGATTCTGTGTCCCATGTGGACTCAAAGATGCACAAAGAAAAGCAATTCCTAACTGAAGTTTACATACATATGTGGGAAGTTGTTGCTGTTTTACTCTACTGCAGTAAATATAATGAAAAAATAAAATGATAAAAAATTGTGGCAAGTCTACGTTTGTATTTGTATGTACATTTAGGTCACTGTTTGTTTGCGTTGTCAGTGCAACAACACTGAGATAAATATTTTCTCCTGTCTCCAGGCAGTATTGGTACATTTAATTGCACGCGTAAAAACTGCAACATTGTTGGTGCATTTGCCTATGGATACATGTATTCTTTTAATATGCGAGGGAATACAATCAAATGAACGAGAGTGGTTTAATGTAATGGTAATCTGTCGTGAACAAGAAATAATATATACGAGTTAATGTAGATTTAAATGGAGTTTACCAAATAAACTTTGATTTCCTAGAAAAATTGTCTTCCTTGAAGGCATCAGCGGTCTGCCCAGTGACATACAAGGAGAACGAACTACCTCATACACCACGTGGTTAAATGCTGTCATACTATTGGTTAATCTCCCGCGGGCTAGTTGTTATTGCTCTGCAACCAGGAAGTAGCCTCTCAGAATTTGGGTGTGAGGCTACAAACGCGAGTAGTATAGTTTAGTTTTACTATGCTTTTTATCATACAATAACTTATAACTACAGCCAGTTTCACTCGAATGAATATTCTTCCAAGTAGAGTAAAGAAAAAAAGTCGTAAGTATCCGTCTTGGGCTACTTTCTTTGTTTCTTTTTAGAGAGAACTTGTCTCGACATGAACAGTATGTGTGTAGTGTTTCGTTTTTATTTTTAGTTCGTATTTACTATAGAAGGCAATTTGAATCAAACAAAGGCATAAATAATTGTAAGTAAAAATGTGTATGCATAATTTGTTAAAAAAAAAAGTTGGTGCTACTTACGTTTTCTAAAATTAGTTTGGCTCTTCATGCTAATTGATGTATGTTTAAAATTGGTAGCCATTAATTGCACTCTAATTAACAATTTATTATTTCTGTATTATGTCTTTTCTCATATTTTCCTGTTTGGCCTCCATTACTGAACACAGGAATTTGTTGATTTTCGACTGTATTATCTACATTCTCTTGTGAGACTTACTAAAACATGTTAAACCCAGTTGCAAATCAGCGTTTTGGTTCCAAAAAATGTTGGAAAGAACTTGAATCCAGAGATCTGTTAAATCAAAAGCCGATTTTGCAGGCAGATAACACAACAATATGTCCAGATTTAACAATGAGGTTTCTCCATCGGTTCAGAAGCTCCCTGCATGGTGTGTGCACTGACCGCAGATGGTGCTGGTCGAAAGTGTGCGGAGCTGCCTGCTTCGCCACCGCCGCAACCTGGAGCAGGACATCGAGCCCTGTTACCTGATGGATCACATGATCAGTGACGGCGTCCTGACTGGGGAGGAGGAGGAGCGCATCAGCTCCCTGGTTAGCAAAATTGCACATTCTTGCATTTTCTTACTTAATTTGTGAATAATTTGTGAAATTTAACAACAAAATCCAGACGACGAAGGAAGATCAGGCAGTGGCGCTGCTGGAACTGCTCCTCAAGAAGGACAACAATGCTTTCATCTCCTTCTACAATGCCCTGGTCAAGGAGGCCTATGAGGATTTGGCCAGCTTGCTGCACGACTGCATTCCTGGCGCTTTACCGGAGTCATTTCAGAGTTATTCAGCTAGCTATGGTGAGAAACCCTCTTCACATTGCGGCGTGACGTCATGCGTCACAATTTCCTCCTCTTCTGACAGTCCAAACAGTGCTCAGTGAAGGTGGGGTGCCTCAGAGGCCAGTGGTCTTTGTCAACCGACCAGAACTGGTCAACGGGATCCGGGAGAAACTGTACCGTCTCCAAATGGAAGCGGGCTGGGTGACAGTGTTCGGCATGGCCGGGTCAGGCAAATCTGTTCTAGCTGCTGAAGCTGTCCGAGACCACCGTCTCATTGAAGGTGACTAATTGCATGATGGACACACCTGTATAACCAAAAAAAACATTAAATGCCCGGTTTTGATTGGCACAATATGCTCGTTATCCTGGTGGCCGTACTTCACTTCAGCACATCTTCGCCGCCTATTCGTGATTCAGTATTGGGCTTTTAAATAATGTGCTTTTTATGGTACTTTGTCCCAGTCTCTCCAGAAACCATCGTGCCAATTCATTGAAATTCAAACAAGCCCCGCCATTTACCGTATTTTTCGGAGTATAAATCGCACCGGAGTATAAGTCGCACCTGCCGAAAATGCATAATAAAGAAGGAAAAAAACATTTATAAGTCGCACTGGAACCCGAACTATGAAAAAAACTGCAACTTATAGTCCGAAAAATACGGTATGTTTTAGTGCCTTGTTACTTCGTCCAGTGCCCACAATTTCCCTGCACATTTTTGCCAATCGAATTTGAGTCTCTGTACTGTTCTTCATGTCGTATTTTCAAATGATAAAAAAAATTAGACGTGTTGAAGTCGCTAGCAACAACTCAGTGGCGTAATTTTTTGCTGTGTATCGTTGTTGGTGTTGACTTTTTTAATCCAAATCAAAACCAAACAAAGAAGTTCTTTATTCTTCTTTTTGGCACCAATTACAAAATGTAAAAAATTACAATATAAACTATGGTTCTAAACTTTTTTTCACCTAGTACCACCTCAGAAAAAACTTGGCTTACCAAGTACCACCATAATGACCAACATTAAAATACAGTAGCATAGCAGGTTTAAGTATTCATTAAAACAAAGCAGAGGTTTTATTTACCAAGTATATTTAATATTTTTGGCCACTGTAACATTACACTCAGTTTGAACAGTAACACTGTTTGAACATAGGAATCTCAAAACACTGTACTTTAATCAAGTGATTCTTTGGCGATCCACTATATGTATATAATATTTTTAAAATATATAATATTAATAAATATATACATATATATGTTTTCCTTAAATAAACTGTCAAGAAAATGTAATTGCAAATAAAAATACAGCTTCACCCCTTTAGTCATAATTTATGCGTTAAAGAAATGTTTTTATGACTTTAGCTCCATACTTCTTCTGTTTGTTTGATATTTTCATTACTGCTACAAGTGGTGAAAAAGTGTATTACAACTGAGTACCTCTACGGCGCATACCATAGCTGAGAAACAGATATTTTTGGGCAACCCAACAATGATCGAGGCCCCAGGATGCAGTGACAGCAGGCGAAGTGCAAGTAAAAACCCTGTTATTATGGAAAACAAAATGGAAATTGTGCACATTGGATAGCTTTTAGCATGTTTAACGTACAAAGTGTATCAAAGTTCATGACCCATCTTCCCGTCTCCACGTACAGAGTGTTTCCAAGGAAGCGTCCAATGGCTATCCATCGGCCAGTTGGACAAAGCCGACCTGCTGGTGAAGATCCAAGCGCTGTGCTTTCGCCTGGAGCAGAGCCTGGACACCCAGTTTCTTCACCGGCCTCCCACCTCTCTGGACGAAGCCAAGGAACGCCTGCGCTTCCTCATGCTGCGCAGATACCCAAGGTCTATCTTCACTCGTACTTGAATGTTCGATATAAACGCAGCGATCCACCGTCTATTAAACAATATTTACAGTTTGTTTCTAATTATGTATCTCTCCCGCGTCTCTCCAGATCTCTGCTGGTTCTGGACGACGTCTGGGACAGCACGGTGCTCAAATCATTTGATATCAACTGTCGCATTCTGCTGACCACCAGAAACAGAAGCCTTGCTGATTCCGTTAGCGGTATGTGTTTATTTTGGTTTGCCTCTATTTTGCCAAGTTCCGAGGTGGGTAGTAACGCGCTACATTTACTATGTCAGTGTTTTTCAACCTTTTTTGAGCCAAGGCACATTTTTTGCGTTGACAAAATCCAGAGGTACCAGCAGAAATCATTACAAAACGAAACTCGGTTGACAGTAAAAAGTCATCGTCGCAATTGTTGGATATGACTTTAAAGCATAACCAAGCATGCATCACTATAGCTCTTGTCTCAAAGTAGGTGTACTGTCACCACCTGTCACATCACACCCTGACTTATTTTGACTTTTTTGATGTTTTCCTGTGTGTAGTGTTTTACTTCTTGTCTTGCGCTCCTATTTTGGAGGCTTTTTGTCTTTTTTTGGTATTTTCCTGTAGCAGTTTCATGTCTTCCTTTGAGCGATATTTCCCGCATCTTTTTTGTTTTAGCAATCAAGAATATTTCAGTTGTTTTTATCCTTCTTTGTGGGGACATTGTTGATTGTCTTGTCTTGTCATGTCATGTTCGGATGTACTTTGTGGACGCCGTCTTTGCTCCACAGTAAGTCTTTGCTGTCGTCCAGCATTCTGTTTTTGTTTACATTGTAGCCAGTTCAGTTTTAGTTTAATTCTGCATAGCCTTCCCTAACTCACCTTTTGTTTATTTTTTGTTTAAGCATTAGACACCCTTTTACCTGCACGCTGTTTCCGACATCTCCAAAGCAATTAGCTACCGGCTGCCACCTACTGATATGGAAGAGTATTACACGGTTACTCTGCCGAGCTCTTGACAGCACCGACACTCAACAACAACACATCATTTGCAGACTATAATTACTGGTTTGCAAAAAATATTTTTTTACCCCAAATAGGTGAAGTTAGATCATCTCCCACGGCACACCAGACTGTATCTCACGGCACACTAGTGTGCCGCGGCACAGTGGTTGAAAAACACTGTACTATGTTACATTTACCTGGATAAATGTTGTACTTGTCAGAGTAGTTATAATGCAACCTACTTTTTACTTTTACTTGAATACTTACATGGAAAGGGAACACTACCTTTACTTTGTTACATTGACTTTCATTCCAATTTCTACTTTTATTTAAATCATCATTAAATGTATTTATAATCTATTAATTCCTGCTTGCAACGACTAATTATTTTGGGTTGTTAGAAAAACTACTTCCATCGGGCACTGTCACATGACTCTCTTTCTCCAATCCAACATAAGCACTAGTGACCTTTGACTCCATTTCACCAATCAAACAGAGACTGGTAGTCACATGACCACCCTCAAACTACACACTGTAAAAAGTGACACGACGGGGTGGGACTGGCAGTCAGACGAGACGAAGCTCTTGTTTACTTTGATACTGTGAAAAACAACATTTATATTATGTGCTGTAATCTATGTCAGTAGAAATGTTCACATTTCAGCCTACATGAATTTCCCTTCCAATTATAGAAAACATGTTGCAGGAAGTTGGAGATGTTTCAGTTGCGCATATGTTAATATTAACTTTGTTATGACATTATGAGTGACCATAAAATATGGCAAGGCACGTTTATTTATAGAGCACAATTAGTATGCAAAATGCTTTAAAGAAGGTCAACATCCATCCATTTTCTACAGTTTGTCCGTCTCGGGGTCGCGGGGGTGCTGGAGCCTATCCCAGCTGCATTCGGACGGAAAGCGCGGTACACTATGAAAATATAAAATAATCATAATTCAAATTCAACTCAGAAAATAAACATCATAAAACAACCATAATCAAAATCAGTTAAAGAGTGTATATAAAATAAGTTCAGTTGTCATATGCACAATTAAATAAAAGTGTTTTACAGCCTGGATTTGAACATTGCCAACGATGAGGCCTTTCCCACATATTTTGGAAGACTACTCCAGATTTTAGGAGCATAAATCTGAAATGCAACCTCACCATGTTTATTCCTGACTCTAGGCACTTGCTGAGTTTCTCAGAGCCCGAGATGGTTCTAACATGTCAGAGATGTACTTTGGCACAAAACCATGAAAAGACTTGTACACAAGCAGAGCTGTTTTAAAGTTTGTTTATGATCTGAGCAACAGAAAGCCAGCGTAGTGACAGAAGCACTGGACTTATGATCATATTTCCTGGTTCTAGTGAGGACTCAAGATGCAGCATTCTGGATGTTCTGCAGCTGCTTTACAGCTGGTTTCGAGAGCGCAGTGAGAAGGCCATTACAGTAGTCTAACCTGCTGGAGACAAAGGCATGGATTTGTCTTTCTAAGTCTGATTTAGACATTATTCCTCTGATTTTGGCAATGTTTTTCAGGTGGTAAAACGCTGCTGATGTTGTTGACTTAATGTGACTGTTAAAGGTTTAATCTGAGTCCATTATTTCTTCTTGACTTCTAACCTGATTATTAAGTTTCAGGGTGAGGGTCTCAAAGTGACTAACTAGTTTCTCTTATTCATCATCAAATATGCATCTTTTGTGGTACAGTACATCTTGTAGCAGTGTCTCTCTAGCTCTCTGTCGCCCAAATGCATACACACACACACACACCAACTAGAGTTGTACTTAGGGATGTCCGATAATGGCTTTTTGCCGATATCCAATATTCCGATATTGTCCAACTCTTTAATTACCGATACCAATGTCAACCGATACTGATATATACAGTCGTGGAATTAACACATTATTATGCCTAATTTTGACAACTAGGTATGGTGAAGATAAGGTCCTTTTTTAAAATATTAATAAAATAAAATAAGATAAATAAATTAAAAACATTTTCTTGAATAAAAAAGAAAGTAAAACAATATAAAAACAGTTACATAGAAACTAGTAATTAATGAAAATTAGTAAAATTAACTGTTAAAGGTTAGTACTATTAGTGGACCAGCAGCACGCACAACCATGTGTGCTTACGGACTGTATCCCTTGCAGACTGTATTGATATATATTGATATATAATGTAGGAACCAGAAATATTAATAACAGAAAGAAACAACCCTTTTGTGTGAATGAGTGTAAATGGGGGAGGGAGGTTTTTTGGGTTGGTGCACTAATTGTAAGTGTATCTTGTGTTTTTTATGTTGATTTGATAAAAAAAAAAAAAAACGATACCGATAACAAAAAAAACGATACCGATAATAAAAAAAACGATACTGATAATTTCCGATATTACATTTTAAAGCATTTATCGGCCGATAATATCGGCAGGATCTCTAGTTGTACTCCAAGTGCCATTAAAAATAACGACCGAATCAGAAGTTACTCCGTTTTTTCACTGAAGACTGACTTACTTTTACTTAAATATTTAGGTGAATACTTTTTATTTTTCCTTGAGTCATATTACTCTAAAGCAGGGGTCCACAAACTATGGCCCGCGGGCCGGATCCGGCCCCCCAGCATCCAAAATCCGGCCCACGGGAAGTCCCAAGTTAAAATAAAAAAGTGTTTACATTTTTTTATTTTTTTTTTATTTATTTATTTTTATTTTTATTTTATCTTTCCTTTCTAATCTAATTTATACAGCTTGTTACTCTCGGTGTCTCCTAGCCGCTCAGGCAAATCATATTGTCTAAAAATGAATTTTACCATCGATAACGTGAAAATGTTAAATGTTGATGAACATCAATGTTAATTGATGTTAAATGACAAAACTGATTAACTCGCTGGAATATAAAGACAATTTGTGTATATATATATATACTGTAAATATATACAGCCCGGCCCCCGGCCAAATTTTTTTAACCCAATGCGGCCTCCGAGTCAAAAAGTTTGGGGACCCCTGCTCTAAAGTAGCGATGCTCTTACCTACGGTAATACATTTTTTGGCTACTGTACCCACCTCTACCAAGTTATACCTGCTTCAACTTGTTCTCCGGTTTACCAGGTGTTAAGTACGAAGTAGAGGTTGCTAGTGGTCTGGATGACAAGAAGGCACTGGAGATTATCGCCTTGTACACCGGAAGCACACCTGAGGGACTACCAGAGGAGGCTCCTAGCATCGTGAGAGAATGCAAAGGTAATCGCATTACAAAAAACAAAAGTTTTTAAATTCTGGTCAATTTTAGCGCTCCTTTGCCCCTGCAGGCTCGCCTCTGGTGGTCTCGCTTATTGGAGCACTGCTCAAAGAGAAACCCAACCGCTGGCGCTACTACTTGCGTCAGCTGCAGCAGAAGCAGTTCAAGCGCATACGGAAGTCGTCTTCGTACGACTACGACGCGCTGGACCAGGCCATGTCCGCTAGCATTGAGGTGCTTCCCGACGAACACCGAGAGCTGTACAGGGACCTCGCTGTGTTCGAGAAGGACGTCAAAATTCCTGCTAAGGCGAGTAGGATCGTATGCAATCAATATTGAGGGCAGCAAAGGGATTTATTTTCAATTTTCAATATATGGATATACTGTATATGTGTATATATGTGTGTGTGTGTATATATATATATATATATATATATATGTGTATATGTATACATATATGTATATATATATATATATGCATATAGATATGTGTATATATATATATATAATATATGTATATATATATATGTATAGATTTATAGATATACTGTATATGTATGTATATTGTATACTAATATACTAGATAATACATAGTAGCAAGTATCCTAAATAGTCCCCAAAGTATTAAAGTTGATGATAGACAAAACAAAAGAAAATAAAAGTTTTTCAAATGGCTGTAGTTTGTTTAGATGTAGCTAACTTAGGTCGACGTTGCTCATATGGGCGTGAACCCATCCAAATGACTCTTTGTTCTGGTACTGTTGGTCTTTTCAGGTCTTGTCCGTCCTGTGGGACCTGGAGCCGGAGGAGGTGGAGGACATTCTAGAGGAGTTTGTCAACAAATCTCTGCTGTTTGTGGACAGTCACAGCAGACCGTACTTGTACTACCTGCACGACCTCCAGCTGGACTTTCTGGCCGAGCAGAACCACGCCCAACTGGAGGTCCGTACGGAGGTCAACTGAGGTTTGCAACACAAAACTGCTGAATTTGGCTGACGTGTGTGTGTGTGTGTGTGTGTGTGTGTGTGTGTGTGTGTGTGTGTGTGTGTGTGTGTGTGTGTGTGTGTGTGTGTGTGTGTGTGTGTGTGTGTGTGTGTGTGTGTGTGTGTGTGTGTGTGTGTGTGTGTGTGTGTGTGTGTGTGTGTGTGTGTGTGTGTGTGTGTGTGTGTGTGTGTGTGTGTGTGTGTGTGTGTTAGAACCTTCACACCAAAGTGGTGCGTCAGTACCAGCAGCACTACAGCCATGCCCCGCCCATATCAGGAGATGTAGAGTGCCTCTACTGGATTCGGTTTTTGACCTACCACATGGCCAAAGCCAACCTCTCCCAGGTAACACACACCTATCTAAAAATGACATCCATATTCTTGATGATGACTACAACTACTCTATACAGGAGCTTTTTTCCCTCATGTTGTCTTTGGATTGGGTCGCCCTAAAGGCCAAGATACTAGGTCCGGCTCATTTGATTAATGACTTTGTGGACTATGGACCCATTCTAGACAAAGAGGTCAGCAGAGTCTTCAATTACCTGTAACGTGAACTACGGCTGAAGTAAGGAAGGAGTGATTTTTAATGTGTCCCCTTTCAGAAGAGCGAAGTGCTCAGTCATTTCCAGGAGTTTTTGACGCTGAGTGGCCACCAGCTCGAGCAGCGTCCTTTCCCTGACGTAGTCCAGCTTGCTCTGTCGCAGCCGCAGACCTCGGAAGTCCACAAACAGGCTCTACAGCAGGCGCAGAACCGGGCCCGAAGCGGGAAACTCTACTTTGATCTGCTGTAAGCGAGGAAGAAAGCCTTTTTTGACCCACCTTTTCGTTTGATAAAAAGTTTGTTTTCTGTGCGCAGAAGTAAAAGCGGTGCGGAGAGCCTGTGCCGTCTGGTGATCCAACCTCAGCAGAGTTCCGTCTACGCTGCCTGCTTCTCCCACGATGGGACCAAGATTGCCTCCTGCGGAGCCAGCAAAACGGTCAAGGTATCTTATTTGGACAAATGACAAGTCAATACTATAATTTAAGGGTGTCTCCATCCAATATTATTATCGAATTTCGGTCCGATATCAGCAAAGATCGGATCAGATCATCTAAGATCTCTGATATCAGCTCTGATACAAACAGTCCTGCAGCATGTTTACTTTTGCAAAGCTGGACAGCCAGTTGACATGTAAATATCCTCCACTAAGCACACATGGTTGGTATTTTTGCTATTTTGATCAAGTAAATTACAAAAGGTAAAGATGGTAGGACGTGTTAGCTCGCAGCTACACAACAGCTAAGCACACAAGCTCGACATACATAATAAGTCTCCCTAATTGAACAATATTGCAGGGTTTGTAAATCAAAGAGTTTGTATATTAAAGTGCATTTCTCCATAAGAAACAATGTAAACATGAATAATGGGTTCCAGCTTCGACAAAAGTCCATATTTTAGCCAAAGCTTGTATGCATTGAACATATTATAAAGTACTTTGAAGTACTGTATGTCAAACAAACATAACAAGAGGGTGATGGATCAACTGTTTATTTATTACCAAAGCCAAAACAACAACTGCCGGAACTCTCTCTTCCTACACATTCACCCACACTGTCACCAGCCCTGTGGTGCACTCATAGCATGAAATCAAAAAACTTCTTAATTTTAACAACCAGGTTGCTAAATTATTCAAGAATAAAATATTAAATCCACTTCACCTTGTCGATCGATCTTCTTGGCCTTTTGAGTTAGCAAAACTCATTTATAAAACGCCCACATAGCACTACTGAGAAAGTTGCAATTTCCGAGTTCCTCGTAAGTTTGAACTGGAATCTCCGCCGAAGTCTAATTTTCTACTCGGAAAGTCGGCGTGTCCTCATCACCCTCGAGTTGGCTTCAAAGATGACTGCTCTGAGTGTAAACAATAATAGGAGCTTCTGTAATATCCGTTATTAGAACTTCTGGCTAGTTTTTGTCCCACTAAATCAGCCATATATGTTGTATTGTTGGATGTACGTATATAGTATATATAGTATTGTTAGTGTGCTGCAAATTACTTTTTTAATGTGGTATATGTCGACTAAATCGATAGCAATGGCGTCTTGGGGTTTCCTTTTTAATCCACCGTGTTTGAAGGTTGCAGAAGGAGTGCACATATGTCCAGAACTTGTTTATACTCAGATAAGGCAAGCGCAAGGATATTTTTTGTAAATGTGGTCATTTTGATTTTCGACTTCATAACTGGAACACTGATACTGTAACTCAGCTGTGTCGTTAATGCCAGCTCGAACTTCTAACTTTCGAGGTAAATGGAATGCACCCTGAGTATTGGAGAGTGAGACACGCAATGGGTTGATGAAACGTTCACCAAAACAAGATTCATACACTGAAGCACATTTTTATTTGGTGTGCGGTTCGTAAATTGAAAAGTTTTGTACAGTGAGCGGTTTGTAAATCGAGGGACACTGTATAAAAAGTATCAAGTAACTACTGCGTCCGCATCATTCAACCTACTGTGCCATGACCTTAATTTAATGAATTATTGTGGCCGATCAGTGTCACCCACACTGTCATAAGGTTTGTGTTTTTATACCTGCCATTGTTCTTTCACTTCATCAAACCTTTTTTAACATTCACACAATGAAATATTAAAGTATGTACCATGACTCGTACTGATATTGTATCTGATTAATGTTTATAATGGCCAGTATTTAAAGCTCCAATACCGATTGTAGCTGAGATAGGCTCCAGCGCCCCCCGCGACCCCGAAGGGAATAAGCGGTAGAAAATGGATAGATGGAATATTGGTATTGTATTGGAAGTGGAAAAGTTGTATCGAGAAACCCTTATATTGGGACCCTCGCTTTTTCAGGAAAGATTCCTCCCAGATTATTTAGCTCTTGGACTGTCTAAATAATGAAAGGTGCCAAGAATGAAAGATTAACAATTTATTCTACACAAAGGAGTAAGTACAAACAATAGCAATACCAGTCGTCTCACATATGCTTGTGTTCATTTTGCAGTCTCACCTTTATGGAGATCGAACCGAAAGTTTTGGCGTGTGTGTGTTGAGCACCCACACATTCTTGTCCATTCTCACTCTCCACACCTGGTAGATACTGACACCGTTAAAACTAGAGGGAATAATATGTGTGCGTGCGCAAAGATAATGAAAAGGGTGAGATCATAGTTATCTACTTCGAGCAGAACCAAGGCCAAAGCTAGTAACTTCTAAGGCGTTCCATTGTGCTCAAAGATGGGAAAATATTCCCCTAACACCTACTACACTTTTATGACCTTTTACACCTCCAGGTGTTTAGAAGCACCTCCGGCGAGAAGCTCACGGAAATCCAGGCCCACGATGACGAGGTTCTCTGTTGCGCCTTCTCTCCGGATGACCGCCTCCTAGCGACCTGCTCCAGCGACAGAAAAGTGAAGGTAAACTTCCTTCTTTGCTTCAGCACGTTATTTCGGAGAAGGAACCCTCTTTGTATTTTTGCAGGTGTGGAACGTGGAGCGCGGCATGCTATTGAGGGCCTTTACCGAGGAGCACGAAGAGCAGGTCAACCACTGTCAGTTTACTAACACGACAAAACGCCTCCTGCTGGCCACCTGCTCCAATGATAAGTTTTTGAACGTCAAGGTGCGTTGAACACCGCCGTCATATACAGTTTTGCTCAGGAAACCAACAGTGGATTTTCTGCCTGTCTTTTCAGCTTTGGAACCTCAACAAGCCTTCTTCACAGAACACCATGTTCGGCCACCTTCAGCCCGTCAACCACTGCTGTTTCTCCCCCGACGATGCCTACCTATCCACCTCCTCCAACGACGGTACCGTCAAGGTGATTGTCGCGATAATTCATGTTTCTCAGGGTAAGCTTTGGAAAACACTCTAAAAAGTGCTTATGCAGCTTTTTCAGGCGTCCACCGCCAACGAGTGGAAGACCATCAACGTGTGGCAATGGTGCTCGAACGCCAGCGAGGAAGTCCCAGTCAAATGCAGCACATGGACAGCTGACGGCAAGTGTGTCGTGTGCGCCGTCCGCAGCGCCGTCCTGGTAAGCTTTGTGCAAATCGCCGTCCAATCCTGTGTCCACAATGCGAGTGTTTATGCTTGTTTTGTAACGTGACAGGTGATGGACGTGGAGACGTCGCAGATGCTGTTGGAGATCAGACCGGGTCGTTTGAGCATGGTGCAATACTGCCACGCCTGTCCCACCAGCAACCTGCTGGCCATCGCCTTCTCTAACTACGCGGTGGAGGTACAACATGGCGCCTCTGTCCTAGCAGTGATCTTCTCCAGTACCAGGGTCTCTAGTATGGAGAGAAATATTTAACTTTTCATGCAATCAAACAAAAAGGAATTTGCAAACAAAAACAATCGTAAACAAAGATAATGGATTTGAAATCAGAAAAAAAGTACGGCTGTAAAAAATAACGACTTCATTCATGTGATTATTCACAAAAAAGTATCGCATTAATCATGTATGAACGCAGATTAATACACAATTTATTTTGATCGCAAATGCTCCCTGGGGGAAAGCGACGTATATGTGACCCCGGGGAACATGCTTTACTAGTATTATGCAGTATCATGCTTCAAACCTCGCTTCGAAAAGCTCTGCACTACAAAATGTGCTCATTGTAGCCATTAAACTTGACTTCCTCATTTTGATAAAAAAAAAAGAGCTAAAATTGTTTTATTCATTATTGTTTTGTAGGTTCAAGTGTTTTATTTATATCAGTGTTGCTAATCAATTTCAATCAATCAATGTTTATTTATATAGCCCTAAATCACAAGTGTCTCAAAGGGCTGCACAAGCCACAACGACATCCTCGGTACAAAGCCCACATAAGGGCAAGGAAAACTCACCCCAGTGGGACGTCGATGTGAATGACTATGAGAAACCTTGGAGAGGACCGCATATGTGGGTAGCCCCCCCCCCCTCTAGGGGAGACCGAATGCAATGGATGTCGAGTGGGTCTGACATAATATTGTGAGAGTCCAGTCCATAGTGGATCTAAACATAGTGAGAGTCCAGTGCCCCACTATGGACTGCAGTCCCACTATTCAATTTGAATTGAATAATATTTATTGAGTTTATTTCGTTTTATTTTTTGGTATCAAATGATTCAAGAAGGTAAAAACATGTTTATAGTTTAAATAATATAATTTAATTTTTTTTAATTCAGACAATTAAATGCACTTTAAATATTTTCTGTTAAGGACTAAGAAACAATGTTTATAAAGTTATTCTTTGTTGTAAGTTGATTTATATTTATTTCTTTTTTTAAATTTAACGTTAATAAGGAGATAGTGTTATGCAGAGGTGTACTTATAACAATTTTATAGACAATTTATAGTCACGGCAGAGAGTGAGGGAGTGCGCAACATTTTTTTCTTCTTCCTGGGTGGGGGCGTAACAAAAAATAATTCTGAAGCACTGCCTTGACCGCAGATGGTTACCTGAAAGGTGGCGTGGTTTGTTATAAGGTCAGTGATCAGATCAATGCATATGTTAGTGCAAAGATGAGTGAAGAGACTCCGACGAGTTTGTTCGCTGGCAAATTTCCCTTCAAAATACTGTTTGCCCTGACTGGACTTTATAAAACAGTTTTCATCAAATAAAAATGTAATAAAGTCTTTATTTTATAAATTACATACATTCAAGTAAAACATTAAACAAATATTTTTTATGACATTCTAACAACATGATTGCATTGTGTCAAAATATTGGGGTCTGTTTTCAGTTCATTTGAATGAGGGAAGTGAGTAAGAACTTGTGATTAATCATGATTAAATCCAACTTCCAAAATGTGATTAATCAGATTTTTTTTAAAACAATAATTTGACAGCACTAGAAAAGAAAATGCAAAAAACCCCACATTTCTTAAAATGAAAATATGTGTTTATTTTCCAAATCGAAAAGTTGTTCTAATGACACATAAGTTTGCATTTCTTCAAGCTTTAGTTGCAAATCATTTTTTTGGTGACAAATCAACGTTATTCTTGTGGGCAGGGCCTCTTCTGAACAATATTTCCTTTTTATTGATCGGTCAATGATCTCAAAACTGATTACTTCTGCCCTCACAAGATTAGGCGCCTGTAGTGTGAAGCAAAATTTCTGTTTATCCAGGATAAATGGGATGATTCAGTCAGGATATACAGTACTACAGTAGACGTTAGTCAACCTATATAGCAGGATCCCCATAGTAATTGATATGTTGGGAAACAATATTAGAGTCAGAAACAGTGACTAAAAAGAGATCATAGCCTATAAAAGCCTCGCCTATTGACCAAATAGTTTCTGAAAAGGTTGTCAGCGCAGTTTATTTTTGTTTGCAAATCTTTTTTTTGTTTGCAAACACATTTTTTTTATATTGCATAAAAAGACACACATCTGAAAAACGACACAAATATGTCTGAAGATTGAGATAATTTAATCCAGGTTCAAGAGCCATTGTGTTTGATTGGGGGGTTCACTGGGAGGCGCCAGAGGACTTCAGGAGAGGGAAAAATCCCATTAAGCTAATGTTAGTTAAGTTTAAAGGCCAAATGAGGCCTTGTCTTTTCCCGACAGACAACAGGTAAGCTGTAAACACAATATCCATCCAGCCATCCATTTTTCTACAGCTTGTCCCTTTCGGCGTCGCGGGGGGTGCTGGAGCCTATCCCAGCTGCATTCGGGCGGAAGGCTGGGTACACCCTGGACAAGTCGCTACCTCATCACAGGGCCAACAGAGATAGACAGACAACATTCACACTCACATTCACACGCTAGGGCCAATTTAGTGTTGCCAATCAACCTATCCCCAGGTGCATGTCTTTGGAGGTGGGAGGAAGCCGGAGTACACGGAGGGAACCCACGCAGTCACGGGGAGAACATGCAAACTCCACACAGAAATATCCTGAGCCCGGGATTGAACTCAGGACCTTCGTATTGTGAGACACATGCATTAACCCCTGCCCACCGTGTTGCCCGTAAACACAATATGCTACAAAAAAATAATTTTTTTTAGAGTAGAGGACGTCTCAACTTTATTACATCTACTTAAAAAGGCTCTGTTAGACAATTGACATAACTGTCCTGCCTCCTGTCTCCTCCAGCTGTGGGACTTGGAGGCCAATAAGAAAATGGCGGACTGCAGCGGTCACCTGAGTTGGGTCCAACGAGTCCAGTTCTCCCCCGACGGCTCCCAGCTGCTCTCCTGCTCAGACGACCACACTATCAGGGTAATAAGACCCTCTGAAGCCATACTTGAGTACGAGAGTGAGAAAAACCTTATATTCCTCGCAGTTGTGGGAGACGAACAAGGTGCACACCACCTCAGCGGTGCGTCTGAAGAGAGACGCTGATGTTTACTTCAGCGACGCCGAAGCAGAAGGGTCGGAAGAAATAGTGGTTTCGGCTGCAGACAACTGCAACAGGCTGCAGGTGAGCTGGCAGCGGATGAAAGTGTGCCAGGTTGATGTATTTACTGTGCATATGCGTTTCAGGTGCGTGATGGCAGAGCGGGCGTGGTGCTGTTTCAGTCGGCGGAGATGACGTCGCGGATACGATGTACCTGCGTGTGTCGGCAGCCTTTCGCTGTGGCTTTCGGTCAAGAGGACGGCACCGTGCAGGTAAAAAAAAACATACGGCCTAATACTCACATGAGTACCTCATCAAACTTTTGTGGTGGTTTCTTCACGCCAGGTGCTGGCCATACCCTCTGGCAAGTTGCTTGCCACCCTGCAGGGACACACCAGGACGGTGCTGCACTGCCGGTTCGTCCACGGCGGCCAAACGCTGATCACATCATCTGAGGACACCACCATCAGGGTTTGTCTTCCCCACATGCAGACTCTCAAGGTCCAGTGTTTACCATACACTTTGGACCGACACAAATAGATTTGACGCTACTCTCATTAACACATTCTAATGAGACTGTTGTAACAACTCCGTACAGTAGATGGCATCGTACCTTTGCTTCTTATCACAGCTCGTATGCAACTGCTCTGCCAGAGAGTATGAAGACATAGCAGCAGGGATCAGTGTTGCCAACATTCCTTATTTAGACCCCTATAGATTCCGTTTTTTTTTTCTTTCTAATTTAGCGACTTTCTCTGGTCTTATAGCAGAGGTCTTAACAGGAAGTCCGTGAACCCCAGGTGGTCCGTAGAGGTACTGCAGGAGGGGGTCGTGAAATCTTTTTATATTCCCCCAGCAATTCTTCCGCAAATTTCTTTAATTTAACATTTAAGGGCACCTATGATGATTTTCATGTACATTTTAAAACACTTCCCTGTGGTCAGGATATTATGTATTGGACATGCTCTGGTGTAAATGTTGCGTAATTTAAATGGTAAATGTGTTATACTTGTACCGGTATAGCGCTTTTATACCTTTTTAAGGAACTCAAAGCGCTTTGACACTATTTCCACATTCACCCATTCACACACACATTCACACACTGATGGCGGGAGCTGCCATGCAAGGTGCTAACCAGGACCCATCAGGAGCAAGGGTGAAGTGTCTTGCTCAAGGACACAACGGACGTGACTAGGATGGTAGAAGGTAGGGATTGAACCAGGAACCCTCAGGTTGCTGGCACAGCCACCTCCCTAATTTAGCTCCAAATGCCCTTTTTTTTTGGAGTCTGTCTGCAAGATGCCATCCTAGTCACGGCCGTTGTGTCCTTGGGCAAGACACCTCACCCTTGCTCCTGGTAGTTCGTGGTTCGCGTTTTTTATGATGGCAGCTTCCACCATAACTGTGTGAAAGTGTGTGTGAATGTGATGTATAATGTAAAGCACTTTGGGTATCTTTCCAGGTACAGTAAAGCGCTATATACCGTAATTTCCGGACTATAAGCCGCACCAGCTAAATGTAGTGGAAAATACAGATTGCTCCATATATAAGCCGCACCCGACTATAAGCCGCAGGCGTTTTGATGTGTAATTACCGTAGTATATAGGGGTTCCTGCTACCACGGAGGGGATTGTCGGGACAGAGATGACTGTTTGGGAACACAAAGCGTCCCATTTATTAACAATAAATCTTTCAATCATTCAATCAAACTTTCACATCTTTGACATGGCGAACAGCATTCGTGCAGAGTACAAATAATACAACGGTGCAAAGTAATACAAAGTACTCGCCTGATGTCTGCCTCGGTCTCGCGCATCCTCGGTAGTGCGCGCACCTGGTGACCGGAAGCCGCACCGTCGTATAAGCCGCAGGGACCAGAACGAGGGAAAAAAGTAGCGGCTTATAGTCCGGAAATTACGGTATATGCAGACCTTTTACCATTGACATTAACATATTCACATTAGTATTTAAGATAGCCAGCAATAAATCAAATCCAACAAGTTGCCAGCCAGCGATTAGCAGAGCTATTCTGTATTATTTGAGAATCTTAGTCTTGCACAGTAGCAAGGTACCTTTAGGACCAGTTTAATTTAAAACACAATCCCAATTTCATACATGATATATATAAATAGGATGTCCACGCTTCATCTCTCCATCCGTTTGTCCTTGGCCTGAAAATGTTGAAGACCCCTGTCTTATAGGACACTTTTGGAGACTCTGACATTAATGCCATAACAAAAATAAGTGACACAGGAAAGTACATTTGTATTTCGAAACATTTATTTATCTTTTCATATTTTTTGCTCAGTTTTTGCTCACACAACATCCATAAAAATGTCATGCACATACAACTTTGCCAGTTACGCAAATTAGACAATGCAGCCCCTCTTATTACTGTTAATAATAATACCTGTACATTTATTTTATATGGCACTTTTCAAGTCACTCACGGTCACTGTACAGCAATTTAAAAGCAGTTAAAAATAAAAATGGTTAAAAAAAATGCAAGCATGCATGAAGCCTGTATCAAATATTTATCTATTTTTTGGTGTGTGGCACCTCCTACAGGTGTGGAAATGGCAGACATGTGAGTGTAAAGTGCTGCAGGGCCACAAGGAGCAAGTCAGAGGCTTTTCTTTGCTCTCAGACTCGCCTGCTGAGACAAGATTGCTGTCCTGGTCCTTTGACGGGACGGTCAAGGTGAACACTCAAACATTGTTAAAATGTAAATAAATGTAGTGATAAGTAATCATGTTCTGCCTCAGGTGTGGGATCTTGGAAGCGCAGAAAAGCTGCAGGACGTGGAGGCTCACAGAGGAGCCGTCCTGTCCTGTCACGTCTCCCCTGATGGACGTCACTTTGCCACCACCTCTGCTGACAAGACGGCTAAGGTAGCGCGAGCTCACGGGGAGAATGACTGTTTTTTTCTGGACGCCACATGAACGGGTCTTTTTCTGTGCTTGAAGGTGTGGCACAGTGAGTCTTGGCAGTGTGTCCACTCGCTTCGCGGGCACCAAGACTGCGTCAGGAGCTGTCGATTTTCCTGGGACGGGCAACGACTCGCGACTGGGGACGACGGTGGTGAGATACGGGTACGTTTCAAGAAATGAGTATACAGTAAATCCATAGATAATGGATGCATGCATAGAAACGCATATTTTGGACACTCAAATATGTCTCACACACTTATTAAAGGTAGTTTAGATTGCAAAATGTATGTACTCACCACCAATAACTGATAATGAAAGATGATCGATATGAAAACAGATGGAATCAGTCACAGTCGGAAACCTTTATTACCAAAACCAAAATGTTGCTTCCACTTTTGCAACAAAGACACTGTTTGCAACTTATATTTGAAAAATGTCTGTTTTTCTCAATTACTAATTGTATTGAATAAAATTGCTCGTAGGCAGTGTACAGCATAGTAACACGTTACATTTACTGTGTACATTTATTTCGTTTTTTAGATATATTTAACTTTTACTTGAGTATTTTCGTGAGGAAGAAACGCCACTTTTACTCTCTCACAGAATTTTCCTTGCCTTGCTCACGTTCATCCAATCACCAGTCAGGATACATTCACAGCCTCACAGACAAACAGACTTGATCAATTATGAATTCATCTAAAAGCTTTTTTTTTTAATTGTGGCAGCTGTGGAGCGTGGAGGAAGGCTCCTTGTTGAAAGTGTGCACACAAGACGGAAAGGACGGAATGGATTCTCTGCACGGAGGCTGGGTGACCGACCTGCACTTTTCCCCAAACAACTCTCTCCTGGTGTCCACAGGCGGCTACGTCAAGGTAAGTTGACACGGACCCCTCGTGCTTGTGACCTTTTTAATACAGTGGAACCTTGATTTATGAATTTAATTGTTTTTTCAACAGTGTTCATAAATCACAAAGTTTGTATACTGAAGCAACTTTCTCCATAAGAAACACTGTAAATCGGAATAATGGGTTCCATTATTCTTTTTAACTCCACAGCGATTCCCTCTCTCTTTCCACCGAGTCTGTTGCATTTATGGGACTCATATTGAATTAGCAAAATGGACAAAACTTGTCAAAAGACGAAAAAACACAGAAAAGGCACACACGCTGAAGCAGTGAGTAGTGACTAGTAGTGAACTGTACTGCGCAGCAATTAACGGAGGGCTACGTATTTCTAAAAATGCTGCGCCCTGTGGCACAAATTGGCTGCAGGTAGGACAAAAAATGAATTAATGAATGAATGAAGCGTTCATACACAGAGACATGGTTCGCACACGGAGGCATATTTGGCTCGATCTAAAAGTAAAAAAATAGAAAAGTTTGCAAATAGTTTGGTTCATAAATTGAGGTTCCACTGTAATATATGTATGTATGTATGTATGTATGTGTATATATATATATATATATATATATATATATATATATATATATATATATATATATATATATATATATATATATACACATACATCTGTGTGTGTGTATATATATATATATACATGTGTGTGTATATATATATATATATACTGTACATATGTGTGTATATATATGTATGTATGTATGTGTATATATATATATATACATATTTATATATGTATGTATATATATATATATACAGTATATATATATATATATATATATATATATATATATATATATATATATATGTGTGTGTATATATATATATATATGTATATATGTGGGCTGCAACAACTAATCGATTAAAATCGATTATAAAAATATTTGCCGATTAATTTAGTCATCGATTCTTTGGATCTATGCTATGCGCATGCGCAGAGGCTTTTTTTTTTTTTTTTTTTTAATAAACTGCAACATTTACAAACAGCTGAGAAACAATAATCAAAATAAGTATGGTGCCAGTGTGCTGGTTTTTTTTCCAATAAAATACTGGAAAGGATTGAAATGTAGTTTGTCTCTCTTATCCGAATATTAATTGATTAATCGAAGTAATAATCGACAGATTACGGTAATCGATTATCAAATTAGTTGTTAGTTGCAGCCCTAATATATATATATATATATATATATATATATATATATATATATATATATATATATATATATATATATATATATATATACTGATCAGATGTTTATTGGGATAAGGTAAACATCTGTTCAGTATTTTAACATAAAAGTGTTTGATTGTGAGGCATTAAAAGCCACAAAATGCAACGGGTCCATCAGACCCACAAACGCTGGCTGAGTAACAGCAATATGAACATTACACAAGGGTTAACTCCAGTTGTTGTTTAGCTAGCTTAGCCTTCCAATTTAAGACAATAGCATCATTGTTCTGCAGCAAAATAAATAATTATTTTCCTGAAAACTACTTTTAATTGGATCAAAGCCTACTGTGTTTGGCAATGGACCAGTTAGTAATATAATGCGTTGTATTATGTTCGCGAAGTAGCTTGTAGCATAGCTAACTCTAATTACAACACGAAAAAGCTGTGCAGTGGAGTTATTTACATGATATAGAACAGAAAAATGTTTAATTGTCAATATTCACATGTTTACGTCCAGGATCTAGCATTAGAAAGTTACAGACTCGGTAGAAGTTTAACCTTGTCCAGCGTATAGTTCCAGACCTGTTTGTAGCCTGGTTTAGTTCCTCTCTCTCATCTGCCCGCATTTTCGCCTCCTTCCTTCGTACTGACAACAAATCTATGGTGAGCTTGCTGATCTCGCTATATCATCTGGGATGTCGTGTTGCGGTGAGAGTCACTCAAAACAGATGGCTGGTGGCAGTCACCAAAGTCCAAAAAAGCTATAAAAAAAACAAACTACAAAACATTTCTGCGAGGCGAATGCTCCTCCAGCGGTAAGGAGAGGTTCATTTGTATCTAACAACTCTGCCTCTCAAAGTAAACTGTTTTAAAAGGGAGCAAAAAAGCGGTTTGGAAATTAGTCTGTAAAACTAAATCTATGATTACATGTTATGTAGACCACAAGGAAGTGTTTTAAATGTAGAAAACAAATCATGATATGACCCCTTTAAATGTATAATATGAACTAATACTGTATATTTCTTCCCTTGATCTTTTTATTTCTCTTTGTGTTGCCATCCAGTGGTGGGACGTGGACCGAGGCGAAGCCCTGCAGACCTTCTACCCGACGGGAAGCGCTTTGAAGAAGATGCACGTGTCAGCTGACTTCTCCACGTTCGTCACCATCGACAACATCGGGATCCTTTACGTCCTTCAAAGGGTGGCTTAAGTTAGCCCCACAGCCAGGACTTCAACACCAGCATGATAAAACACAAGTTTACATCTAACAGGTCTTCTGGATCATTCAGAGCCGTTGATCCATTTTCTACCGTTTGTCCCTTGAGACGTGCACAATTTTCAACACGGCTGTTTGTAAATCAGCATTTGTGATTTTCCTCTGAGCCACTGGAAGTGCATTATTTGTGTAATGTCACTTATTGTGATATTTCTCCAGAGTACAGGCCTTATTGTGGATTACTGTATTATTATGAAATGTAACTATATGTGTAAGGCCTCAATCAAAGCCTGTGAGAAATATTTACTATTCTTAACTGTTTGTTAAAATGTTTTCAATGATGAAATGAAACCTTAAGTATTTTTATCTTACTAATGTTTCTGCAATTGAAAGCAGGACGACAATCTATCACATTAGGGTATTATTGGTATGACAGGGGAAATAGTGCCTCTCGGTGACTTATCAAGTACAGCCAGTAAGCATGCACTAAAGGTAACATTTTGTACATTGTTTCGTAATATGTGCTCTTCTTTTGAATGGTGCTTTAATGTCCAATCATATTTTCCTTCATCTTGCTCAGGATCTATTAATACTGTTATGGTACTGTGTGAGTGTAATGAACTTAATGAGCCATTAAAATATGTATTTGTGTCATTTTAAGCTAAGCTCTTAAAGCTAGCATTTGGAGAACTTGAAGTAAAACTTGACCATCAAACTTTATTGCTGTTCTGTGCTTTATTTTGATGCACTTTATAACTACTCACAGCGAAGGTATGTCAATGTTACATTTGTACAATAACTTAGCTGAAAATAGGCAATTACAAAGAAGTAATTCAATGTATATACCCCGATGATTATCTTGTGTGATAACTATTATGATGATAGTATATATCCATCCATCCATTTTCTACCGCTTGTCCCTTTTTGGGGTCGCTGGAACCCATCTCAGCTGCATTCGGGCGGAAGGCGGGGTACACCTTGGACAAGTCGCCACCTGATAGTATATATCTGCATACTTGCCAACCCTCCCGGATTTTCCGGGAGACTCCCGAAATTCAGCGCCTCTCCCGAAAACCTCCCGGAAGAAATTTTCTCCCGAAAATCTCCCGGAATTCAGCCGGAGCTGGAGGCCACGCCCCCTCCAGCTCCATGCGGACCTGAGTCCAGTGTGCGCACACAAGGAGACTAAGCAGAAGAACGAGACCGTAGTCGAAGAGCTCAGGGGAGACACTTCTCCAGGGCCGATGTATGCTCGTTTAACACTTCAAAGAGAGTTCCTCTGGGAGTTGAGCAGATCCTGCCATCTGGATCTCAGGAAACAGAGTGGACCGACACCAGCAGATGACATGGCACCCCAAACCATCACTGATGGTGGAAACTTTACACTAGACTTCAGGCAACGTGGATCCTGTGCCTCTCCTGTCTTCCTCCAGACTCTGGGACCTCGATTTCCAAAGGAAATGCAAAATTTGCATGGTTGGGTGATGGTTTGGGGTGCCATGTCATCTGCTGGTGTCGGTCCACTCTGTTTCCTGAGATCCAGGGTCAACGCAGCCGTCTACCAGCAAGTTTTAGAGCACTTCATGCTTCCTGCTGCTGACCTGCTCTATGGAGATGGAGATTTCAAGTTCCAACAGGACTTGGCGCCTGCACACAGCGCAAAATCTACCCGTGCCTGGTTTACGGACCATGGTATTTCTGTTCTAAATTGGCCCGCCAACTCCCCTGACCTTAGCCCCATAGAAAATCTGTGGGGTATTGTGAAAAGGAAGATGCAGAATGCCAGACCCAAAAACGCAGAAGAGTTGAAGGCCACTATCAGAGCAACCTGGGCTCTCATAACACCTGAGCAGTGCCAGAAACTCATCGACTCCATGCCACGCCGCATTAACGCAGTAATTGAGGCAAAAGGAGCTCCAACCAAGTACTGAGTATTGTACATGCTCATATTTTTCATTTTCATACTTTTCAGTTGGCCAACATTTCTAAAAATCCCTTTTTTGTATTAGCCTTAAGTAATATTCTAATTTTGTGACACACGGAATTTTGGATTTTCATTTGTTGCCACTTCTAATCATCAAAATTAAATGAAATAAACATTTGAATGCATCAGTCTGTGTGCAATGAATAAATATAATGTACAAGTTACACCTTTTGAATGCAATTACTGAAATAAATCAAGTTTTTAAAAATATTCTAATTTACTGGCTTTTACCTGTATATAAATACTCGAATTGGTGAATTCTAGCTGTCGATATACTCCTCCCCTTTTAACCACGCCCACGCCCCGCCCACGCCCCCCAGCCCCCACCTCCCGAAATCGGAGGTCTCAAGGTTGGCAAGTACGTATATCTGATAGTATATATCTGTATCATGAATCAATTTAAGTGGACCCCGACTTAAACAAGTTGAAAAACGTATTCGGGTGTTACCATTTAGTGGTCAATTGTACGGAATATGTACTTCACTGTGCAACCTACTAATAAAAGTCTCAATAAATCAATCAATCAAGCCTTAAACTATTAAAGCTAGCCGCCATGTTAGAATTTGAGCGACATTCAAGGCCGGAAGTCGCAAAACTGGTAGCAGCTAGCTAATGATAGCTTACTTAAGACAGCAGAGATCGACATAAAAGGCTCCACCAGAAGCAATTAGCAAACAAAAACAGAGAACAAAAGCATTGAGCTAAAACAACATGGGATTTAATTGTCTTGCCTTAGCCAGGAAGTTTAACACCTGGAAGTGATTTTAAGTTAACTAAAGGTCAGCAACTACAAATGTATGTGCTCTTTCGGCATTCGGTGAGTTATTTACACCATTTAGCAGAGGTGGGACCAAGTCATTGTTTTGCAAGTCACAAGTAAGTCTCAAGTCTTTGCCCTCAAGTCCGAGTCAAGTCCCGAGTCAAGACAGGCAAGCCCCGAGTCAAGTCCAAAGTCAAGACTGGAAAGTCTCAAGTCAAGTCCTAAGTCCTGCATTTTGAGTTTCGAGTCCTTTCAAGTCCTTTTAACCACAGACTAATATATTAACACAGATTGTGTATGCTTTTCAAACGCTGTATTTATTTATTAAAACAAGTGCATTTTAAATTGCAGGAAAGAAAATTGTGCTGACATTGCACTTTATAATAGCACTATTAACCAGTCATTTTAAACATTAACTCATTCCTTTACAGAACAAACACATTGAAAAATAAAGTGCAAATGTACTTATTTGTACAAAAGTGTTAACATTGAAAAAACATGACATATACGTGAACATAACAAAAAAGTTGTACTTTTTATATGTCAGGGCCCTATGCTGCATTGCATTTGCAAAAGACCAAATTAGCCAAGAGTCTGTCAGTCATTTGTGCACGATGGGGGCGTAGTATGATGCCACCATGGCTGAAAACTCGCTCCACTGGAGCACTGGAGGCAGGCACTGCCAAGACTCTCATGGCCACTCGGAACAGTGAAGGAAGAGTCTTCATGTTCAATGCCCAGAACAAAAGGGGGGAGAGAGGTTTTTTGGGTGGTGCACTACTTGTAAGTGTATCTTGTGTTTTTTATGTTGATTTAATAAAAATAAAAAAAATAAAAAAAATTATTGTGCGGCCCGATACCAATCGATCCACGGACCAGTACCGGGACCACTGAGTGGTTGGGGACCACTGAGGTAAACAACCAACAGTATGTCAGAAAGCTAGCTAAAATATTCATAATATAGTATACATTTTAACTGACCTTTATTTTACTATTTTTGTCTTTTTTTTTTTTAGGTGGCTAAAATACGCGGTGCTGCTGACCGCTGTCTAACGTTACGTGTGATATATTGACTAACGTAACCCTGCTTAAAAAAACCACTGAACAAAAAGTATGAATAAGGTAGTGAACTGCAACAGATTCCCGTGTTTGCAATAACGTTATAACGTTAGCAGTGAGTTTACAGCCTCACTGATTTAACTACACAGCAAATAAAAGTCAAGTTACTTAGCCAATAAACGTTATCTTACATTCAAAACTTACCGTTCTTTGTGCAACTTCAAATGCCGGACGAAGTTGGAAGTTGTTGCCTCTCCATCAGTAATTTTCGAACCGCATGTGTTGCATACTGCAAACCGTTTTGTGTTGACCACCTCGTAATTTTTATACCCAAACAAAATTATTTTAGGTATCATTTTTTGTTCACTGGCGTGTGGTTTGGACATGTCTTCTTCGTTGGTTGTCCTGCAATTTGATTGGATGAATGCTGTGCGATGAAAACAAAGTAGATCTAATTTGATTGGCTGTTGTACTGAGACCACACCAGCTGACACACGCAACGCTGATAGACAAGTACACAATGAAAAATACGGAGCGCTCCCGAATAACTTTTTCATCTTTGGGTTTTGGGGAAAGTAGCAAGTCATGTCAATTCAAAAGGCTCAAGTCCAAGTGAAGTCACAAGTCATTGATGTTAAAGTCTAAGTCGAGTTGCAAGTCTTTTTACATTTTGTCAAGTCGAGTCTAAAGTCATCAAATTCATGACTCGAGTCTGACTCGAGTCCAAGTCATGTGACTCGAGTCCACACCTCTGCCATTTAGTCCGAAGTTGTATTTACTAATTGGTAAATTAATATTTTTTTTGTCGCCCTCTGGTGGCAACTGTACAGCGGAAAGAACACGAAACAAGAACACAATTTCATTGAATTTTAGTAAATAAATTGTTAAGTAAAAAAAACAAACTCAAAGTTGTCTGGCTCAGGGTGGAGGACAGAGTAAAACAACTTGCACTGAGCCTAGCCTATAAAATTCGCTACACCTCCCTGATACCGAAGTACATGTCAAACTACTTCGTCATAAAATGACTGTACTATGCTGATAGTATATATTTGTACCATGAATTGATTTACGTGGACCCCGACTTAAACAAGTCGAAAAACTTATTCGGGTGTTACCATTTAGTGGTCAATTGTACGGAATATGTACTGTACTGTGCAATCTACTAATAAAAGTTTCAATCAATCAATCAATCAATCCATAACGTAAATGACCGCCATAACCACAACACCAGGGGGGAGCTCCACAAACCACGTTAAACCCAGATTCCGATCTAACAAAGGTCTTAACTCATTCTCCTTCTATGCCACATCAATATGGAATGCACTCCCAACAGGTGTAAAAGAAAGTGCATATCTCTATCCTCCTTCAAAACCTCACTAAAACAACACCTCCAGGCAACTACAACCCTAAACTAACACCCTCCCCCTTCCACATCCCACCTCCCCAAATTGTAATTAATCAAATGTAAATACTCAAGTGTATATACTTGTTCTTATGCTTTCTGAGCTCACTATGTTCACTGCTCGCTGTACATATCCTACCAAGTCAGACCTACACTGTTTCAATGTCCATTTCTCACATGATGCAATTGTTGATGACTGAAATATGCTGATAGCAACCTAACCTAACCCCCCCCGCCCCCCCGCCATCCCACCACCCGGATTGTAAATAATGTAAATAATTCAATGTATATACTCTGATTAACTTGTGTGATGACTGTATTATGCTGATAGTATATATTTACACCATAAATTGATTAACGTGGACCCCAACTTAAAGAAGTTGAAAAACTTATACGGGTGTTACCATTTAGTGGTCAATTGTACGGAATATGTACTGTACTGTGCAATCTACTAATAAAAGTCTCAATCAATCAATCAAAAAAAACCTGCATGCTAAGTAGAACATTGGCTTTTTTATTTTATTCCATACAATTAGTCATGTTTGGCACCCTACTTGAGGCAAAAATAGTTACAAAAAAACATTTCAGCTTTCTGCAACTCAGCAGTTAAATGTTTATCTTTAACTGGGCTTTTAGGGAGAACTAGAACGTCCTCATTGGACATTTAGAGTGTAAAGCCTGGGATATGCTGCTGCGTCGAGGCCAAAGCATACAATAAATCGGTTTGCTCCTCCTGCAAAGCTGGTTGTGCACATTGTAAAGAATGTATTTGCTTGTCTTGTACTAGATGACTTCCTGGGTGAACAGTGTACGACTCATTCAGAGCGGGTCCAGCCCACTTTCTGATTTCAGATCAACATTTACATTAAAAGTGACTTGAAATACAATGATTAGTCTCAGCTCCAATTACACTCTCGGATTCTCTTTATTTGCCATTGTTCTGTCACCACCAAGGAAGCTAAAAAGCTAATAAAATGGTTCAACAAGCAATAGTTTCAGAGAATTGCACATCACGCGTTAAACCCAGACAAAGAGTTATAAAAAATGGTGTTAAAGGGGAAGGCGCAGTGATTCAAGCATAATCCAGGCTTTACTCATTAAAGACTGTTGTAGTACACTGAGTGGAATAGCCACTAGATGCTACAAGCTAGTGCACTTAGAATAGCCACTTGACACATTCATCTACTTGCTAGCCCGCTTCCAGACAGGCCAGGACATCCGTCAGTCGCTAAAGGACGACTCGCTATCCGAAGTGTTGGCATCCGCTTCCTGCTCTTCCAGGTTCTTTCCCCCTCCGTCGGGCACTGGGGCATCTGGCTTATCCAACAAGTCTGGGTCCAAACCTTCTAGGGTCATTTTATTCCTGATGGCCATCACTGGAACTCCCTGCCGACAGCAGCACATCAATGAAAACACACAACAAGGTATTTATTGTCCTCTGATAGAAGGCACTCACCACTTGAACCATCTTCAGATATCTGGCATAGCGAGGATCCTTGGCGACCGTCATAACGTTCACCTCTTTTGTCACATCCTCAGGAGCGCTGTGAGGAGCCTACAACAAGGAAGACGGAAACTGGATCAAGGAGATGTACACATTACAGGGTTTTTGCAGGTATCAGCAAATCTAATGTAATGCTTTTTAATGGCACTTACCGTATTTTTCGGACTATAAGGCGCACTTAAAATCCTTTCATTTTCTCAAAACTCGACAGTGCGCTTAATGTACGGTATAATTCCGGTTGTGCTTACTGACCTCGAAGCTACTTTATTTGGTACATGGTGTAATGATAAGTGTGACCAGTAGATGGCAGTCATACATAAGAGATACATGTAGACTGCAATATGATGGCAGTAAATAACACCAAAATTCTACATTCTCAATGTTCCATTGAGAATGTAGAACATTACATACGGCGCTCAAAAATCTGTCAAAATGTTTTTAGTACGACTTCGGTAAGCTATGAAGCTGCACCGCTTGATGGATTGCCGGCGCATTAAACATACGAGTATTATGTTGGAGTGGTTCATTTAGCCTAGTAATGTGTATTTATAAGTGGTTGATTTATATAGGCTAGTAAGGTAAAGTTTTGTACCTGACAAGTTTCGGCTATCTTGCTTCTGCAGCCTTCATCAGAGGCATCACGTGACACCTCTGATGAAGGCTGCAGAAGCAAGGTAGCCGAAACTTGTCAGGTACAAAACTGTACATTACTAGCCTATATAAATCAACCACTTATATACATATGAGTATTATTATGGTGTGTCTATAAGGAGCGCAAAATGGCACCTATTACCAGACATATTAACTGGCGTTTTGTTTCGCAATATTATGCAAAACCAATTTTTCTTACCTTCTGGTGCCTGCTGATCTGTATTTGGGATCTGCATAAGTCCTGAAAATGTGCGCGCGTCCGCCATTGTAGTCTGTGCCGAAGCCGTAGTCATAAGCTTCTTCTTTTTCTCTATCTTCTTATGTGCCATTCATCTTCCGCTGTTGCCGTTTCTAATTTAAAGTAGTGTAAAGTTCTTACTTAGATCTGTCAGTAGACTAGCTATCAAAGCGCTAAAAACTGTAGTGGGTGTACATAATTCACCCACGGAACTTTAGTTATCAGAGGGTTCCGGTCGTACGTTTTTTTACGGGACACATTTCCTGCGTTGATGTTGCATTATATTGAGCCACGGATGAGAAGATGCTGCTCCGTTATTGATTTAAGTAAAGTCTGAATATCATTAAAACAGTTAGCTCCATCTTTTGACCCTTCCTCGACTCCTGTCCTTGCACGCTACACGGCTACAACAAAGATGACGGGGAGAAGACGCTGTCGAAGGTGAGCCACGTAAATAAGACCGCCCACAAAACGGCGCATCCCGAAGAGACGCTCAGAAAGCGACTTGAAAATAGTCTGTAAAACATAACCTATGCAACACTTTCACCAAAGAACCACCATTACATGTTATGTGGACCACAAGATAGTGTTTTAAATTTAGAAAAAAATCATAATATGACCCCTTTAATGTGCCTTATAATCCGGTGTGCCTTTTGTGTGGAAAAAAGACCTAAATAGACCCGCTCATCGGCAGTGCAGCCCTATGGTCCAAAAAATACGGTAAATTAAATCCCCATGTCCTCCTGCATATAGTTATTATATATAGTCAAGCGCTTACAACTGTCTGTATAGTCAAAATTGTAAGCATTTAACAATGGTAATATTGAACAGTTAACTGTTACTTTCTGGTGAATTAGAATTGGCTCACAAAACTGTTTCATCTAAAAAAAAAATTTTTTTTTCCTGTACTGGTAGTTGTCTGTCTATCTGTGTTGGCCCTGCGATGAGGTGGCGACTTGTCCAGGGTGTAGCCCGCCTTCCGTCCGAATGCAGCTGAGATAGGCTCCAGCACCCCCCGCGACCCCAAAAGGGACAAGCGGTAGAAAATGGATGGATGGATGGTAGCAGCAGCTGCCAGCTGTGGTAGCGTCGTAGCAACAGCAGAAGTTGCTTTGTTGGTCCCGCCAAAGAATTGTGGCACCATTAACTGCTGCCTGCCTTTAAACGCTGCCTACCTTTAAACGCCGACTTGTGATTAGCTAATAGCATGTTTATTCTTAATGCCTCTGGACATGGAGTTGAGGTTCATGCTTTTAATGCCATTTAAGGCCTTAATTTTCGCAAAACACATTTAATAACGTTTAATGCTTTTTATTAACCCGCGGAAACCCCGCATTTGTACAAAACTGTTTGTACCTCTGGAGGTGGAAGCATCACAGCTGGTGGACCATCCGTCTGACTGGGAGCACTGGTTCCGTTGGTCTGGACAGGTTGGGAATGTCCCACTGCATCTATGGTGACGTCCTCCAGGCCAGGGATGGAGGACAGCTGCTCAAGAGCGTGAAAATATTCAATCAGAGAGGAGTTGATGGCTACAAAGAAAAAAAACAAGAACCAACCTTGGCCTCCAAAATGCACAGTGTGGTTTCTATCTGCTGGATGCGCAGGGAAATGTTGGCAAGTTTCTGTGGCAAAAGTTCAACATGTGAGCTGACAAATGTGACCCGGAGCAGGTGAGTAGAATACAAACCTCCTCACACACTGTAGAGAAGTTGTTGAGGAAGCGAACAGTGTGAACGATGAATTGGTTGAGAAAAGCAACAATTCTTCTCTGCTGAATGGCAGGAACCTGCAGGGAATGGAGACACATGTAGATCACACACTAGCCAACACTTACAATGAATTGATTAACGTGAACCCCGACTTAAACAAGTTGAAAAACTTAGTCGGGTGTATATACTTGTTCTTATGCTTTCTGAGCTCACTATGTTCACTGCTCGCTGTGCATATCCTACCAAGTCAGACCTACACTGTTTCATTGTCCATTTCTCAGATGATATAATTGTTGATGACTGAAGTGCTGATATCACCCCCCTCCACATCCAACCCCCCGGATTGTAAATAATTCAATGTATATACTCTGATGATTAACTTGTGTGATGACTGTATTATACTGATAGTATATATTTGTACCATGAATTGATTAACGTGGACCCCGACTTAAACAAGTTGAAAAACTTATTCGGGTGTTACCATTTAGTGGTCAATTGAACGGAATATGTACTGTGCTGTACAATCTACTAATACAAGTTTCAATCAATCAATCAATCAATAGAATGCTTAGTTACTGCTGACAATGTACAAGTACAGCCTAGCAATAGCATCTCAGATTTGCCCTGCTAGCTGTTTACATTTATTTCCCGGCTAAGCTAACATGCTAACTGGACGCCAACCTTGGTTAAATCAACTCCAGAGCCCACAATCGGAAGTCCGTCCTCGTCCATAGCTCTTCTTTAATCCCGACAAGCCACAGACTTAAATGCAACGTATTTAATGCTACATACAGTACGAAGGGGGGCAAATAACTGTACACTGGTGACTCTTTCATGTGACTCGAGGCTGTATTATCGCGTGACTTGTGACGTCCGTCGCGAGAGGACGAGATTTCTTTATTTATGACGTCACGCAAGGGCTGTGAATAACATCCGGTATTGCCGGGAGAACTCGCGGAACGAAGCGAGCTACTTCTCAAAATGTACTCTTAAATGTGTACATTTCAAGAAAGAGAAGTGTTCGTCTTGTGTTATCAAGGCATATACAATGGACGTTGTGGACTTGTGACTCGAAATGATAAGACTCTTGTTTTGAAAAGCGGAAGCGTAGGAGAGAGACTTTGAGGAAATCGACGCTTGCGTAGGGATAACGCATGCTAACCAGTAATATTCAACAATATATTTTAATGTTATTCTATTAGGACAAAGGAAAATATTTTACGAATCATTGGACATTCTTCAAAATCAAGTGGGGAAAATGAACAGTATGTATTTGAGTAATCTCGTTGTCGTTGAAAATACATTGTAAATGTTAGCTGAACAGTCAATCAGACTGTTGCATTTGTGTTTTATGCATGCAAAGGCTTATTTAACTACTGATACGAATGATTCTGAGTGATTATTTGGTTGGAACATAAACAAAGTGAAATATTTAGTTTTAAATCAGGATTGTTTAAAGTTTATATTGCATTTAAACTTCTGCAGACCTTGAATACATCTGCATAACTACATGCACCATATACACACAATAAAATGTAACATTGGTATTTTGGTAAAGGCAGAGTTTAGTTTTGGATTTGATAACGTTGTGCATGTGTGACCTTTGACCTCATACTGTGTGTTTCAGATTCTGGCTTGCCTCTCTCGCTGCTCCACCTCCTGGTCCCGCCGCTGCAGCTCCGCTCTGCTGCAATGTGGCAACTTGCAAAACAGAAAGATGTGATGAATTACCATAAACTCCAAGAGTTTGTGTCCATGCTGACTGAGGCAATGCCTGGACTGATGAACCACAAACAGGCGGCCCAGCTTATTCTGGGTCTCAGAGCCCGTGTATGTTTTTTCCAACAATTAAAAAATGATCGCCATAAATACCTTTTTTTTTTTTAAAACCTCCCTTCCATTGCAGTTGATCCTGGAGCTGTGCAAAGGTTCTGTCCGAGGTTCTGTTGACTTGCAAACAGTCCAGACGCATTTAGAAAAACTCCCGCTACAATCAAATGTAAGTTGATTGAAGACGTCATTAACTTCTTGTTTGAAAATCTGTTCTAATGATGTGAGTATTATAAACGTATTGTAGCACAGCGATGCAGAGGTGAAAGCAGCAGAGTCCACATTCGTCGCCCTGGTTCAGAGCCTCCTTAAAGATCCAGCTGAGCGAGCGTACTTCTTCCAGGAGGTCTTCCCTATGGAGTACGGACCAAAGTATGACGCTGCTCTTCATGTGTTGCTATGGGAGCTGCTCTCCAAGCTGGAGAAGCTGCTTCCAATACCAGACCTCAAACAGGTAATACATCCACTATTCTTGACATTTCATATTTCGGCTAAATTAACCTTGAAATGGGTTTGATTCCAGACTACAGACTGGTTGGGCTCAACTTCTGTCTTATTGGATGAATGTGTCCAGTCCACGACAGAAGAACTGAGCTTGATCTTTGAGCACTGTAGGACTTCTGCACTACTTAAAATGGCAGGTAAGTACACTTCAGAATGTTGATCCAGCTATTTAAAAAAAATAATGCACTGATCTTGCACTGATTTAGTTTTTTTTGCAACATGGAAGCTCTTTATATAAATGCACTGCAAGCTTGAACCACAATAATAAATATAGTGTTGCGTCACTATAGTAAAACCACCGTTTAATTGGCATACAAATAAAAAGAAGTTAGCCATTGTATAATATAGCTAACATAATAAAATTCTACTCACTTTGTGACGATGCTTCTCTGTTCTTTTCCATGCAAGTTATTAGCCATAATGCTTTTAGCTACACTAGTATTCAATGAAACAAACAAAATTCATTGTTGTCGTTTTTCCAGACAGCACCTCCACCACTCTTGGCAGCTGCATCATATCCGCTCTATCAATCCCGCCCTCCGACAAAGCGAACATCTCAGTCGGGCCTGAGTTAGTCCACAACTACGCAAACATCGTTGGGGCCGACCAGTACAGCGTGGTGACGGTCTTCACAGAGGTGGACGTCGGGGTGTTGGACGTACCGACCGAAGTTCAGACGGGTTTCTACGAGGAAGAAGTGGCACCCGTCAATGCTGAGGAGTCCGCAGCAGAGACCGTGGACGTCGCCACAGCCCTGGAGACTCTGGAAATGGAGAGTCTGGAAAACGATGAAGGTGCCTTTGAAGATCAAGAAAGGAATGTTCTGGATGAGGCGAAAGATGATGTCCAAGCTGGCGATGTGAGATATTGCACTGAAGTGAAGGAGGCTGCTGTTGAAGATGAAATGACACACTCCTCCGCTGAACTTCCTCCTGACTCATCTGACTGGAAGAGGTAGTACTTTGAAAGGAATACAGTGGAACCTTGTTTTTTTATGCCCTACTTTTCGTATGATTCAGTTATGAAATGTTTTGCCAAGATTTTGCCGTTGGTTTTGTATATCGTCTCGTGTATCGCACAACCAAACATAGCACGTAAGAAACTGGTCCGTTTACCCGCATACCATTCGACTAAAACGAGTGCATAAACCAAAAAATCCTATGCAATAGTGATCCCATTTCTGTGCTTTAATAATCTACCATGGGGCCAAAGAAAGTTGCAGATGCCAGCACTTTGATAAAGATGGTGAGAAGTACTATTAAATTCAAGAAAAAAACTCACAGCAAAGTATGCTGGTGGCATCTGTGATGGGAATGGTTACCTTTCACATTTGAACCGATACCGTACCGATTCTTGGGAATCGATACAGGTACTCAATTATACCAATTGTTGGTACTTTTGTGTGTGCTAATGTGGTAATAAATGTTATTTGTTTATCAAAAAAAATTGTTTATTCCACATTGAACACTGAGCTAATATTGATAACGATGCATATTGTTTTTTTTGTTTTTTTTTACACCTCTCAATCTCATTTGCAAGTATTCATTTAATTCAGTTTGTCCTTTGTGTGTTGCGATAAGTGTGTTCCATTAAATTGAATGGGGCTGCAGGTATGGATTATTTTAGTAATCCAGTAATTTACCCATTAGTTTGTTTGATTAACTAAATCATTGGATAAAATACACCTTTTTTTTGTAAAATGTTTATTAAAGAGTTAATCAAAGCAACAGAAGGTTATATCTGATCAAATAAATCGATTTAGTCGATTAATTGTTGCAGCCCTAAAGTTGAATGAGCCAGACTTGTCTTTTGTTGAGCCCTACAAAGTGTTTATGCTGTCAAGTATTGTACTTTTTACACAGAAGCTGTTTGATTGTAATGTACATCTTACTTGTAGTTTTGATTACCAAATTCGGAGATGTTGAAATTGCCTTGTAAAATCCGTAATGCTAATCAGTAGCATGTATAGGGCATATCTAAAGTAAATTAGCATAGCGCTATAGCATTTTGGAAAATGTGCGCCTTCCTTCGGAGCCTTTCTACCTGTCATGCTTGCTTTGATGGCTTGGAGAAAATGCAACACGACCTAGAGGCAGTCTGTTATGAGTACGCCTGTTGGTCCGCCAAGTACTTCAGCCGGTGCCAGACGTGATGTCATGTGTGACAAACGTATGGAAATATGGTACAGTTTGATTTCACGTAAATCGGTACGTGGTAGTACCACCAGGTATCAGTCGGTACTTATGAAAGTACTGAATTCGGTACCCATCCATAGTATGTGTTGCTCTCCCTTCCTCCCTTTCTGTTCATTGCCGTCTTTGCCATCAAGAGTCTTCAATTAAAGTGATGTGAATTTTTTGTTTATCTATTTTAGTCATCATTTCAGTGTAAAATTATAATTACTCTCTATAAAAAGTGTTTTTTGTTGACTTTTTCGGTGTCCAGAACGGAATCATTAGATTTACATGATTACTTATGGGAAAATTGCTTTTGTTTTTGCCTGATATTTAGGAACAACGTATTGATAAAAAACTGGGATATCACTGTGCTGCAAAAATTATTTGCTGTAATGTTTCTAAAAATGTTCTTTTTTCTTTCTCCCACAGCATCCAAGCTGGCCAAGGAGCCACCTCGTGCGTAATCGCCGTCAAAGGAAGCGACAAAGGTATAATGATGAGGGAATTACACTTAAATGCTCTTTATCATGGCTCTTTATCACAGTCTGGAGATCAGGGTTCACTAAAACATCTCCTTGTGTGGACTTGACATGTTAGGCTAATTGAAGGCTATAGATAGTAGGCCTGCCCTGGGCTGATGATACGTTTTGTTGGGCGATATATTGTCCAACAAATTATTGTTAATAAACAATATTATTGTCAGCATTTTTTGATACTAAATTAAGCACTAACTGTTAGAGGGCCAATAACTTTGAATTATCCTAAATAAATAAACGATACAAATAACTTTGACCCTCAATCTCTTAGAAAAACAGCACTTTAATATTGAACATTTTTAAGTGCAGTTTTTTTTTTTTTTACCATGCAGTGCTTCTCTCTGTCCATGCATCTTGTGTGTGTAAGTTAGCATTCCCTCCTCCACCCACCGAGACAAAGGTTGTGAATGACTGACAAGAGGATTTACGTCGTTCATTTCATGATTCTGCTTATGAATAAACGTTTTCAGGTGCTGAGAGCGATGCACAGAGTGAACCCTCTTGCACCTTGATTGAAAGCGAGAGACGAAGAAAACAAACACACACAGATATGGCAATTAATCAATGACTGCAAAGTCCATCCATCCATCCATTTTTTACCGCTTGTCCCTCCGGGGTGGCTGGAGCATATCCTAGCTGCATTCGGGCGAAAGGCGGGGTACACCCTGGACAAGTTGTCACCTCATCGCAGGGCCAACACAGCAAAGTTACCAAGTTAATTTTTATTTATCGTTCGATGAATGGATTGATTGAATATAGGCCCAGACTTACGTCCGTAGGTAGAAAATCCTTCTTTGTCTATATACATATACGCACTGTGACAGCGTTAATCCCGCCTTTCACCTAAAGTCAGCTGGGATAGGATCCAGCTCACCTGTGACTCTAAGGACAACTGTTATTGAAAATGTTATTAAACATAAACTAGCCTTTCACTTATTTGACCTGCAGGACATTCCGATGAGATGACCTCCATTATCTTCACATGCTCGCAGTGTCCCTTCCACCAATCAGAAGACAACAGTCCTCCCCACTTCCATATGCAGAGTGTTGACACTGAGGAATACCGCAAGCTCTCAGGAACCAACTTGACTCCAACTCCCTCAGACACAGATGAGATTTTTACATCCATTAAACTTTTTCCACAAGGAGGCGCAGAGCAGCTTGAAAGTGCCGGTAAAGACGAGTCTGTGACTTCCGCTCAGGCTCCAAGCAGACTGACGTGCGAGACGTGCGGCAGAACCTTCACGCGTACATCTGACGTCAGGCGACACCAGCTTACCCACACGGGCGAGCGGCCCTTCCGCTGCTCGCAGTGCGACCGCACCTTCCAGCACTCGTGGGATCTGGCCAAGCACCAGAGCAAGTCGCACGCCGCCGCGGTCTCCTTCACCTGCCCGCCGTGCCGCACCACCTTCGCCAACCTGCGCGCGCTGACCGCCCACCACAAGAGGTGCCATTCAGGCGAGAGCCGCCTTCCGCACATCTGCTCCATCTGCAGCCGCAGCTTCGCCTCCACCGCCGAGCTTCTGGAGCACAGGACGTCACACGTGGCCCCCAAGCGCTACGTCTGCCCGCAGTGTGGCGAGTGGTTCGACTCGCTTCTGGCGCGCTCTCTACACCGGCAGACGCATCTGGTCAAGCACCATTTCAAGTGCCCGCACTGCGAGAAGACATACACGCGACGGTCGGACGTAAAGAGGCACCTGTCCACGCACACGGGGGAGCGTCCTCACAAGTGCGGCCAGTGCGGCAAACAGTTCTCGCTGCACTTCATGCTGGTGAAGCACCTCCGTATCCACACGGGCGAGCGGCCGTTCCCGTGCTCGCACTGCTCCAAGAGGTTCACCCTGGCATCCGTGCTGACCCGACATGAGAGGATGCACACGGGGGAGAAGCCCTTCCTGTGTTCCCAGTGCGGGAAGGCCTTCTTGTCCCAAGGGGAGCTCTCCAAACATCACAGGTCGCACGTGGAGGACAAGCCCTATGCCTGCTCGCAATGCGGCAAACGCTTCAAGAGCAAGAAGACCCAGCAGGAGCACGTGGTCTCTCACACCGGCATCCGCCCATACCCCTGCACCTACTGCGGCAAGGGCTTCGCCAAACCCTACGCGCTGACCCGACACCACCTCATGCACACGGGAGAGAGACCCTTTCCTTGCAGCTACTGCGACAAGACCTTCCTCACCCTCAGCGAGGCTCAGCTGCATCAACGCGTCCACACGGGCGAGAAGCCGTACGCCTGCGGCACCTGCCCGCTCAAGTTCAAGAGCTCGTCGGAGCTGGCGTGGCACAAGCGCAGCCACGCGGGTATGAAGCGGCTGAGGCCAAAGTGCGGGACGTGTAAGAAGAGCTTCTCGTCCAAGGCCAAACTCAATAAACACATGGAGACGCACGGCGAAGAACTAACGGCTGAATGAGCACATACTCAATCAATGCTCAGGCTTTGTTCACACTGCAGGTCAATTACGATTTTGAAAGTAGGGCTGCACGATTAATTGAAATCGATTCGACATCGAGGTTTTAATAAGTGCGGTAAATAATCGCAAGAGACTGAGGTTTTTTTTTTCATCCGCCGTCGCCAGCTTTTGGGTGACAGACATGTTCGCCAATCAGAATTGCTGAGCCTTGGGTTTGTTCATCTCTCGCTTCAAAAAGGAAGAAAGTCGTCTTACTTTGTGCATCGATCTTAGCTCCTGAGCACATTTATTTAACAGTGGAATCAACTGTACAGAGTGACCCCTCCTTTCACTCATTCACAATCTTTGTCTCGGCGGAGCCAGAGACTAGAGCGGGACGCTGCCGCCAACACACACACACACACAGTACAGAGAGCCTTGCCACGCGCCAGTGAGAAGTTTTGTGAAGTAACACAAATTAGGAGGAAAAAAATCAGATTATAAAGCCAAATGTTCCGTTGTGAGAATATTTCAGCTTCAAATCAGATGGGTGATATGAGCCCATCAACATGGACGAACGAGCAAAAATGCCATGATCACGTGATAGCAATAAACAAAAAGGCAACATCCGACCTAATTTTTCCTACTAGGTTAAATTTTTTCTTATGGGAAATTAGTCCTTTTTTTTTTTTTTTTTTTTAATTTAGGATAAGAAATGTATTTACCTTCCAATTACAATACAATGGTAAACAATTCTACAGTAATGAGAAATAAAAGTTGATGTGGGCTCTGTACCGAGGATGTCGTTGTGGCTTGTGCAGCCCTTTGAGACACTTGTGATTTAGGGCTATATAAATAAACATTGATTGATTAATTGATATCCTTTTAAATGAATATTTGCATTAATAATAATAAGCGATAGAAAATGGATGGATGGATGGATTACATTACATTACATTATAAAAACTGTATAGTTTTTGTGAATTATTTCTTCAGTTAAAGGGCATGATGTAGACAAAAGCTCTGAGTGCATGAACCCAAATATTTTTTGAAGTACATTATTGCATATTGTTGAGACAAGAATATGTTGATTGACAGTCTAAAAGTCACACGTCTTCCTTCACTCGTTATTTCCGCAGTTTTATGAATTTTTATGCATGAAATATAAAATTTGCAAATAGAATCGCAATTGCAATTTTGGAGAGAGAAATCGCAATTTCTTTTTTCTCAAAATCGTGCAGCCCGGGTAAAAAGTTAAATTCAACTTTTTTCAAGTCTGACTCAGGTTTCTTTTGTATGTGGATCAAACAGAGCAGGTACAATTGCAATCTGAACGATCGAGTCGCTATCATCCGACTCATACGTCATCAAAAAGCGACACACGTCATAATTATCTACCAAAATAGAACTAGTGGACGAATGAGCAGAAAACAAGCAAAAAATTTAATGTTTTAGAACTCACATCGATGTCCCAACACTTTTGCCTTTGACTGCTCACCCACACTGCCCAGGACAGACGTCGAAGCAAGTGACCCCACAAACTGCAAAAGCCAAAATTCTTGCCTTCTTCCTTCTTAATCTTTGCGAAAAAATTTAGTTAAGAAAATGTTGACTCCAGTTGCACAAAAAAAACCCCAGAGAGGACCGGCACCAATTTGAGCCGTGTTTACTATTGTAAACACACTGCAGTGTGTGTGACCTCATCAGATTTAACCAAAAATCCAAATTAGGCATCATACCCTGCAGTGTGAACATATCCTGAGACTAGTTTGATCATGTAAAATCATAGCATTCTGTTCAATTTGTAACAGGAGTCATGTCTGACCATTTAATAGATTTATTATGTGCATTTTTAAAAAAACCAAAAACAACTGCTGACATATTCACTTACTTTCTTAGCATATACCTATAATCTTGTTTTGTATTTGTGTTTTTTACACTTGTGTAGTAAATGCTAACTTGCTAAAGGAACATTCAAGTTGTCGTGATTGTGCTAACAAGTGTAAAATTTAGAAAATGCGATATTTTGTACATTTCCTCCCCGCCACCCTTTTATGTTTCAGGCCTCCTTTCTCGAAGGCAGCACACTCCGCTAACTAGTTATTTTCTGCCAGCTGCTGCAGGGGAAGAGGCTCTTAAATCAGGTAGGACATTTGTGCTGTTATCAAGAGTGCACATAAAAGGCAGCTGATATGAATTATTATGAAGAATGTTATTTCCTTCTCAGGCCTCTGGTATTTGTGGATGAATTCCTTCATCTTGTCCTCTACCTAAAGGAGAAGTACCAACATGGTGGTGAGTTTTTTTTTCCAAATCCATCCTGATTCCCAAGAAAATTATTTGCTTTTCCGCTCAGAAACAAAACAGTTTAATGGTTATAACTTTATTGGGGGTATCCATTTTTGCTACCATTTGTGATTTTGGGAGGCCTAACCAAATATCTGGATGAGTGCAAGTATTTCCTGCCGCCTCTTACTTGTTAATACGCCAAAACGCCGTTTATTTATAGACTTTTTTTAACGTTTATTTATAGACTTTTTTTACGGTCACATTTATCGCTCACAGCCAGATTAGAAATCCGCCGCGCCAGGAGGGGGTGTGCACGAGCGAGCCCCGCTCATCCTTCCTCATCCGGACACCACGGCCACCTGTGCTTTGTTTGGTTGCCGTAAGGAATTTGCAACCGTTGAGTTGGAAAAGACGTCCAATCCAAACCGACAAATACGAGCGGGCGGCAGGCGGCTGTGGATGCAGATAACAGCAGCGACATCACGAGCGCCATCATCAGGATTTACGGTCTAGCCGGCGTTGGATGTGCAGGTGGCGAATTAATAACGGGTCATAAAGAAGAAGGGGGGATGAGGACTGATAGAGGAAGGAGGGAGTGTGTCAAATTAAGAGAGGGGAGTAGATAAAGCCCAAGGCGGCGTCATGAGCTCTCCACTGCGTTGCGAGTCTCACTCAGCCCGGCCGAGCCCCAACAGACACGTTCTGGACTGGAACCATGAGCAGCTAACTGCGCGCAGACTGTCCTCTCCAAGGAGCGTCAACCTCCTCACACCGCCTCCCTATCCTCGCCGTGCCTCCGCCATCCCCGGCTACCTGCTGCCCCCCTATCGAGAGCAGGAGGACCTGCAGCGTCGGCGTCTCTCCTTGCCCCCTGAGGCATCCCTGGTCATCCCTGCGCCTCCAACTGTGGACACCACCGCACCTTGCTGCCGCCCGGTGGGAGTCATGCACCTCCTCCGCCTCGGACTCCTCGCCTTCAGCTGCCTCTTTTGGGCGGCCGGTTTGGCCCTCTTCACCCTGGGGGTGTGGGCCCAAATCTCATTGGCCGACTTCATGCTGCTGAGTGCCAACCGCTACCCCAACGCACCCATCATCCTCCTGACCACAGGGGCCGCTGTGACCGTCTGGGGCTTTCTGGGTTGTCTCGGGGTGGCGGCCAACCTTCCCTACTTGCTGCGGGCTTACGGCTTCTTTCAGCTGGCCGCGCTCATCGCAGGATTGGCCGCCGGACTCAGTGGGCTCTTCTATCGGGAAGACATCGCCGGAGGATTTCGGAGCGGCCTACAGCGAGCGGTGGCCGGGTACACTGAGGACGAGGGCCGTGCCGATGCGCTAGACAGCCTACAGCGAACGCTAGAGTGCTGTGGCGCTGAAGGATGGCGCGATTGGCTCACTTCGGACTGGGCGTTTCAACACATGACCTTCCTACCCACTGAGAACGGAACCCTGGGGTCCTTGCCAGACAGCTGCTGCATGAGGCGCAAGGGTTGCAGGAACCGACCCTTGCCGGCGGACGATAACGAAGGAGTGCTCGCCGCGGGCATCCACCCCCACGGATGCTTCCGGAAAGTCTTCAGCTTGGTCAACGACAACGTCTTCCACATCGCTGCCACTGTGCTGGGATTGGCCTTCACGCAAATCGGAGGCATCGCGTTGGCGTGTTTGTTGGCCAATAGGCTAGCGCCCAGACAACATCAACGCATTGTGGCGAATTAATACAAAAAAATGAAGTTTTTTTACCTGCAGTTTTAAACCTAACACGGTGCTTCCACGGGTTGTCGTACAAGCCTCTTAATGATAATGACATTTTCCTTGGCTTTGAAAGTGCATGAAATACATGAGAAACAAAAAAATACAGTAATTGCATGTCTGACTATTTGTGACGATTGCTTGTGGTATAACTATATACATTTCTGTGTGTTGTGCTGTGAAGTTAAAAAATGTAAAAATGTTTACATCCTGTTATCCTAGCCTAGCAATACGGTTGCCTTTGTTCTACACACTTTGTCCAATCTGAACATACCCATTTTCAAATATGTTTTTAGAGCTACTGGTGTGTTTTGGGACACACTTTTTCTGTCAATTTTTACTTCCTTATTTATTTTTATATCACTCAATATGCTATCTACACACTATTAACTTGACTATTACACATTACTATTATTATTGCTTATAAGAAATGGTTACATGTTAACAGAGGAAGTTGAAAAACTATCGGATTAAAAAAGCTCTGCTACGTCTGACTTCTTTTCAGACATTGTGTAAACATGCAATGTTCTTTCATAGAACTTTGTTAGTTACAAATAAAGTACACCAGTTGTTCTCAAACTCTTTTCACCCAGTACCACGCCAGAAAAAATCATGTCTCCAAGTACCACCATATTGACCAACATTAAAATACAGTAGCATAGTAGGCCTAGTTATTCATTAAAAACCAGGCAGAGGTTTTATTTAACAAGTATATTGAATATTTTGGGCCACTGTAACATTACACACAGTTTTTGAACAGTAACACTGTGTTTGAATATAGGAAAATAAAACACTGTACTTAAGTCAATTGATTCTTTCGCCTACCTCTAGATGGAGCCCGCGTACCACCAGTGTACACAGTTTGAGAATCACTGAAGTAAACTTGCCAGACTGTCTGCTAATCTAAGATAACACACTGCTGCCTTAACTTCATATGCAATGTTTTATTTTAAAATGACAACAACTTTAATGCTCAGGCACATGATATTTTATTCACAATGTACTTGCAAGGCATTTTTTATTTTGTTAGCTCAGCTGGAGCAGGTGTGACGTGTAGCGCTATTATTGTGGAGGCCGGAAGTGTATGAACAGTTCAAGCAGAGTTGTTTTGACTGTTGTGTCTGGTTAAGACACCCCTGCTTGAACCAATCACACATTTCCAGCCTCCACAATAATAGCATCCGGCATGTGGACAAAATGAAAAATGGCTTACATAATATTTATGTATCCTACTTGAAGCGATATGCATCATTTTGCAATAAAGCATGGCTGAAAGTGTAAAAGTGTGTATTTGTCGACAATAAAAATCAATACAAAGCTCTCCCTTGTGGCAAATGATGCTATTGATTTGCAGATGAAGGTCAGCGCCTGCATATATCAAATATCCATTACACTTGAAGAAGAAAATATTGGCGTACATAAGTAATAACCTCGTCTTTACCAGCTGAGACAATGATAATTACCACAACAGCCTAGCTTTATAATTAGACCATTAAATAATCTTCATATTTAAGTTCGTTTTTCCATATAAACAATAAATTTGACTTCCTGTGTCAGCGTCTAGCTACCGAGAGGCGTTACACTGTGGCCTCTAAGCAATTCCAGGACCTAATTATGCTATTGATTAGCCTACATTTATTATGGTCTGCCTAGCAAGGCTTGCGGTTGGCTGCACTGTCCTTGTGTAACCTATTTTGGACACACAGTTCATCTTCTCATATTCCGTAAAAAAAAAAGCATGGCGGACATCTGTGCTACACTTTCAGCCTAAGTGTGCTCACAGACATCCTTAGAACCGGGCTGTCAAAATGTTTTCCATTGTGGCGCCGCATGTAGATTTAATATTTTTTGTCTTTTGTGTACATTGCATAAACCAATGCAATGTGTGTTAAATTATCAAGAGCCAATCAACCGAATCAGTTCCATTTGCTCGTTAAAGTGCTCTTCCACTTTTCAACATTAAATCAATATATAAAAATATACTGGTACTCAAAATGCTTATTGGCCCATCTCAGAAAAATGTACATCATTTTTGTGTATTAAAGTGTCGGACATGTTGTCTCACTCCGTCACATTCCTAAGTAGGAATATCAAAATATTGATTAAATGTTTAATAATCAATTGTTTTGTATGGTAGCAAAATATCATACAGTCAACCCTAGCGCTACAAAATTTGCAGCTACACTCTATCGCAGATTTTTTGGTTAAAAAAACAAAACATTCTACGTATTTTGGCTTCAAATTAAGCATTTTCAATCATAAAAGTATCAGTACTACAGAAGTATTGGCTACTAGTTAAGACCAAACCAATGCTGTTCAGTATTGTGGCCACTGATTGGCTTTGCCTCAAGCAGCATCACGATATTGGATTAAAGGAGTATAAAGGTGACCATGTGGTTGTTGATGATAATAATTGTCTAGTGCAGTGGTCCCCAACCTTTTTTGCACCACGGACCGGTTTAATGTAGGCATTATTTCCAAGGACCGGCTTTTCACTTGTGCCAGATAAATACAGCAAAAATAAGTGCATGAAAAATACAACTCACTATAACGCTGAATTAGTGGGAGCCTTGGGCTTGTTTCTTTGCAATGAGATCCCCAGCAGGTTACCATCCACCTGCTGGGCACTGCCGATGGATGACAGAATTTGGCTACAATCTGTCACATTTATATTTTATATGTTCATTAATGTGCATGGTGTCATGTCACAAAAGTTATAACAAATGGCAACTTCCTATGAGGAGTTTTAGTGTACATCTATAAACAAGCTTATTGGTGTGTCTAGTAGTGGGACAGACGAAAGTCAAGTTGGAGAAAATGCAGTCGTTAATAAATGATTTAATGTTTCTCAGCGGCCCGGTAGCAAATGTGTCACGGACCGGTACCGGTCCCCGGACCAGTGGTTGGGGACCACTGGTCTAGAGTACTCTTATAATGTTAAAAATCGAATTTAAAAGGTTGTGAAAACAGTTGTTTATGCTGTAGCTTAAAGGATATGTGGTAATAATTAATCATTTATACTTCATTTACCACGACCGAGGCAGGCATGGAACCAATTAACAGCGGAAAACGAGGGTTTACTGTAAACGTAATCGCAGCACCCTAGATGCTTTAAGTTTTAATCGTTTTAGACGTCGTGCCCCTTTTTAGCTGCATGCCTATGATAAGTGTAAGCTCGTAGGGGCAAAGACAAATCCATTGTTGTAGGTGTCACAGATACCAGGAATCTGTGCCACATACGATTGCAAAATATGCCATTCGATTGAAAAACAGACGCTAGGAATAATTTTTTCTATTTTCTTTTTTTTTTTTTTTACTAAAATATAAAATGTTGTGCATTTGATAAATAAAGTAAATCATATGACATTCGATAGAGGATTAAGCAAGTTATGATCTATTTTATAAACAAGTTAATCTCATTGTATTGCATTGAAGTGCATCAAGGTTGCCCTGGCCAAGATGGCCGCCACATAGCCACGTAACTTTATGCTGGCTGCAGCGCGCTGACGTATCTACTTATATATGGGACGGGCTGTAGTGTAGCGCCGTCTATCTGACGTTATTGATGACGAGGAAGTGGTCGATCAACAATAGCTTTATTGCAAATCTGGCTACTATCTGTCAGTCATTACCATACCAAAACAACAGCAACAAAAACTAACTCTTTTTTCCCCCCCTCTCAACCGTAATCTGTCACTCGCGCCAACATTGTAAATAATGTAAATAATTCAATGTATATACTCTGATGATTATCTTGTGTGATGACTGTATTATGAAAATAGTGAAGTGTGAAGTGAAGTGAAGTGAATTATATTTATATAGCGCTTTTCTCTAGTGACTCAAAGTGCTTTACATAGTGAAATCCAATATCTAAGTTACATTTAAACCAGTGTGGGTAGCACTGGGAGCAGTTGGGTAAAGTGTCTTGCCCAAGGACACAACAGCAGTGACTAGGATGGCAGAAGCGGGGATCGAACCTGCAACCCTCAAGTTGCTGGCACGGCTGCTCTACCAACCGAGCTATACCGCCCCCAAATAGTATATATCTGTATCATGAATCAAGTGGACCCCACTTAAACAAGTTGAAAAACTTATTCGGGTGTTACCATTTAGTGGTCAATTGTACGGAATATGTACTTCACTGTGCAATCTACTAATAACAGTATCAATCACACTCACTGTGTTGACTGAGGCGTTCAGGGCCACAGAAACAGTCGGACACTCCCGACACTACACATAACTTGACAGGTATTAAACTCACAGATTGCCAAAAGCTGATGATTTTAGGTAAAATAAGTTGTTTTAAAAATATTTTTGTTTCTCTTAATGTATTGTTTCCAAGTAATTTGTTTTGCATTAAACCTACTAGTAGTCACACCTGTGAAAACAGTAGAGAAATTTGGTTAAATAAGTCTTATTTCTACACACACTTTGTTTAAAGAGAAACCCTTTTTGTGGATAATGTATTAGATCGTTTTGTCTGGTGTTTGTATACTTTATGTATTTAATACTGACTCATACCTTGTTCAAAAGGAATCCTGTTTGGGGAAAAAGACGCATTGATAATCGATTCTGTAAATTCTGCTTAAGGCCCCCAATTTAGCCTTTGGAACAAAATATACACACAAAACTAAAAGGGGCTGTTTACAACATGTACACAGATGCCGAGATGGTGCTAACTTTCCAATGTATTTTACACAGTATATCCCACCACTTACGGCTTTTCACGCGCACAAGCTTTAGGTGTTGTTAGCTAATAATAGCAATTTGGATATCTAGCCTTATAACTGAATGTATATTTTATCATAACAACAACATGACCGCAAATTGTTTGTTGCTTCTCTTGGACTGCTTTCGTATGTGTGCACATGCTCCCTGTGTGTCCGTGTTGACGACCGGATGAGTGACCCCCGTAAACACCAATCATTTTACTCGGGCTGCTAAAATGTTTTATTACATAAACTTTGTAATTGCAAAAAATATATACAATTGTCAAAAAAATATGTTCTGTTAAACCACCAATAGTAACATAAGCTATCCGGTGGGGTTCTTGTTATATTTTTTTGATTTGAAAAATGTTACTGTGAGGAAGTTAAAAATAAACCTAGCGTATAGTTGGGATTAGGAGTAACTTAAATATATATATAATGATTATATTTTGTGATAAAGTCAAATTTTAGGAAGTGGGGGACAGGCAACAATTACAAATAAGATTTAAAACTATTAAATATGTGATCAGTTTAATGTGCAGGAGACTTTGCCTCATAAAAAACATATTTTACAGTTAATTTTATCATGCATGTATACACTTTATTTCCTGGGGGGTGCAAACGGTACCGATTCGGTGGAATGACTGTTGAAGAGACATCTCAGTTTTGTGCTGTAGGTGACAAAACAAATATGATGTGTTCAATTTTGTGTTGGCAATATCCTGCTGGATGATGAAAAAATGAGATGCGGGCCACAAATGTTTCCGTGTCTGTATAACATGTTTTAAATGTATGCATACATTTAAAACGTGTTTTAGGAAGTCAAAAAGGCCCAAAAATAAATATGAGGAGCCAGAAAAACAGTGATAAAATATGCAACAGTATCTAATCATGAAATAAATCAATGTAAGAGTCTGGTGCACAGTGATGTCACCAGGAATGGGCGTGTCCTGTAAAGCCTCTTATTTGCTTAATGGCTTTACACTGCAAGGAATTTAGCGAATCCACACTGAAAATAGGCTTAATTTGGACTTTAAAAAAAAAAAATTCAACCTCCTGCTAGTTTATTGCTATGTATGAAATATTATCAAAATGTAGAGTCTATATGTTCAAGTGAAATATTTATTTGTATATATTTTTTTCATTTGTAAATAATGTGTGTTGATGTGGACTCCCCGCCTCTCCAAGTCATGCTGACTTTTCCTTCTTCTTCCCAGTGCTTGTTTTGCTCTTTGCACTGCAGCCCGCCTGAGCTCTGCCCCACATTCGCTGCTGCGTCAGAGCTGGGATAGACATGTAGCTGTGTGTGTGTGGGAATGTGTGTGTGCGTATGTGTGTGTGCGTGCATGCTATAGGGGGGGCTCTCCTGGAAAACATGGACTTCAAATCTGAGCTGCTCAAGTCCATCTGGTACGCCTTCACCTCGCTGGACGTGGAGAAGTGTGGAAAAGTGTCCAAATCCCAGCTGAAGGTAGGCAGAAAGTCTTTAAAGTGTGTGGTGGGAGAGCGGGTGCAGGATATCAAGGACCAAAGGGCAGGGAAGTGGACTAGTTTTTGTTTACGCTCCTCTTACGGATTGCTACATAGATGTTTGACTACAAAATCTGCTTAAAGCCCTCGCCAGCTTTTTGGAAACACAAAATTGGACATTTTTGCAGTGAAATATTGTTTTCCTGCTTGTCAGAGTGGGAGCGCATAAATGTCAAAAGAATCCAGGGAACTTGCCAAAAGCTGTCCTGACATGTTTTAGTCACTGCCTGCCCTTGTCCATGTGTGTGTGTGTGTGTGTGTGTGTGTGTGTGTGTGTAATGTTTTATACATTTGTCATGGTCTACCACAAATACATTTGGAGGGCCATAAATAAATTTGATGGACCGAGCTCATAAGCACATAATAATGGGACTGTGTTAATGTAGCTTCTTGTTACAACTCTGTACAGTATGGTCCCCAACCTTTTTGTAGCTGTGGACCGGTCAACGCTTGAAAATTTGTCCCACGGACCGGGGGGGTTATGGTATTTATTCATTTATTTATATTTGTCATAAAGAAATACAATCATGTGTGCTTACGGACTGTATCCCTGCAGACTGTATTGATCTATATTGACATTTAATGTATATATTGTGTTTTTTATGTTGATTTAATAAAAAAGAAAAGAAAAGAAATGTATTTCTTTATTTTATTTTTATTTTTTATTTCTTGTGCGGCCCGGTACCAATCGGTCCACGGACCGGTAGTTGGGGACCACTGCTATACAGCATGCTCAAATATTTAGTACCGCTTTAAAGGGTAAAGGACACATTTCATGTACATAAGATGTGTGATTGTAAATAATGTTATGTAACTAATCCATAATAAAATCTGCTTCAAGAAAAAAAAAGTAACTTTTTAATTTAAAAAAAAAAGCCTCTTACTCAAAATTGGGTTACTCATTGAAAAACAACCCAGAAATTGAGTTAAAATAATACTCTTATATTATATTATAAAAATAACTCCAAAATGTAACTCAACACTAACAACTCATAAATTGGGTTATGAAAATAAGCCAGCATTTTTAGTGTGTGGGACTTGGGGATGGGGGAGTTCAAGGATAGAGGAGTTCACATAGCTGGCCAACACGCATGTGCATGTACAATTTATGTGAGTTTTTGGAGAAACAAAGTAAGCAAAAAAACCTGAAAAGTGCAACAATCAAAAATACAAATTCACATTTCTTCTGTTGTTTTTTTGTGTGTGTTTTACTGTCACAAGTAATGGTGTACCGATACAACTTTTTCACTATCGATACTATGCCATTATAGGAACCTAAATATTGGTCAATACGGATATTAATGCATTATGATATCAGCACCAATCGTAGCAAATACTTTTACTATTTTGTTATGTGGAATGTTAGAAAAGGTTTGTTGAAGTGAAATTAGTCAAACAGATTAATGGTAAGTGTGAAAAACACAAACTTAATTATTATTAACCATGTGGAATGGATTTATGCTGTCTTTAAATTGAAGTGGAGGGCTAATGTATTTTTGGCGACATTAGTGGCCACAACTATTCATGAAGTTAAGCTCATGGATGCAGTAAGTTGAATGATGCAGACACGTTTGTTACTGGATATTTTCTAATACGCTTTTGCCTTGGAGACTTTGTATGTGTAAGTAATATACAACTATAATTATTTTATACTTGTTTATATTGACAAATGTGCTCTTTTAGACTGCAATTATGTTCCATTTAGGGCCTTAATTACGTATGTTTTAGCTTGTTTGCTATTGTGTGCTTAGCTGCTGTGTAGTTGCTAGCTCAAAGTAGCCTATAGCCTCCCATGCTTACCTTTTTTTAAATGACCTTGTGTGCTTATTGGAGGACATTTAGATGTTAACTGGTTGTCCAGCTTTGCACAAGTAAACATTCTGCAGGACTGCTTGTATCAAAGCTCGCATTTTACATGCAAGCCCATATTTCAAATACTTTTTTCTCCTGATATCGGACCAATATCAGGTTGAGACAACCCTTCACACAAGCGTGGACGGAGCTGCTTGTTAGCGCTTTCTGGGAATGGGGGGTCTCACAGAGGGAGGTGCTGCTTGTTGAGAAGAGCGATACATGCATTCATGTTTAAGTCCTCGTGTCCTATAAGCTGCCATATTTAAAAGCTAGTCGCTTTTAAAAAAGACAATCTACAGAGGTCTAATTACTCGTTATAGCGTGTTGCAAATTCGGCAACACCTACTCTATTGCTGCACCTTCTTATTCTCTGGCACACCAGGTGCGCATGACATGTGTTGAGAAGGAAAGTTACAACCTTATCGAGTGTTCGAAATTGTCACAACCAGCTATAGTCATAAACAGTCCCATGTATAATGTGTGAGGGTAATACAAATAATATAATTATATTACATTCAATTTATATCACTTTCTAAGTACTCAATGACGATAATAATAATAATGGTAATAATAATAATGATAATAATATTAATACTGGTACTTTGAAATCATATAGCGCTTTTCTACGTACTCAAAGACGCTTTAGATTCTGTGTATCAAATATTTGATTAGTATTAGAAACGGCCCGCAGGCCACAGCCGCCTGTTGCTGTTTTCAAAACACCAATACTCCATCTATGTTGGTGCCAGGAATTTTTAAAATGGGGTCCCAGGGACCCCATCAAGTCAAAAATGGGGTCCCACAGTACATTTTTTGGGGTCCTACTTTTTTGTAACCGTTTTGAAAACAAATGATAAATGTATGCATTGTCCTGTTATATCTCACATTCTATATTGCATTTTGGAAAAAGGTTGTCATAAACGTTACTTAATTCATTAAAAAAAAATACAAAAGAAAACAGATTTATATGCATATGTAAATTTATTCAGTTATAAACATTCATTCACTTTCTTCTTTCCTTCATAGATCTAAACTTTACCGCTGCCGGTATTTTTTTCTATATTTTTATTGTAATATTTTCAGGAGATGTTTGTTCTATTTCTGGCCAAAGTAAGACAAAGAAAACAATCTGAAGTTGTCTTTATTGATTTTTTTTTTTAATTCATTTTTTTATTGACATCCAGCATCAGACATTCCCATCCAATACATCATATTTACATACATCATATATCTGTTGTCTGCCTTAAATGTCAAAATATTTGTTTGTTTATATCCCAACGTGCCCCACCCCAAAAGACGAAAAAAACAGCAAGAAAAACAAAATAATAATAATATTTACAGATAAATCATTTAAAAAAAAGAATAATAATAATAAATTGATAATAATAATAATTAATTATTATTTACTATCTGTTTATATTCTTTTCTTTTATTTGTGATTATTTTTTAGTTTTAGTGCCATGATTTCAATAGTCCGGCCCGAGTGTGCACAGATTTTCCCTCATGTGGCCCCTGAGCTAAAATGTGTTTGACACCCCTGTTTTAGATGAACAAAGCAGAAGAAAACAACAGCAGACATCCGTCTATGTTGCGCCAAATCTAGTTGTGGTGGTCCTAATGTATTCATGGCTGGCCACCACAAGTAAATGAATGAGAGGAATCACTGCAGATTGTATCAAAGTGGACACCCACATTTTTCAGTTTGTCTGTATGCAGCCCTTGTGGAGATTTGACACCCTGAGATGATCTTTGACTAGCACTTTTGCAGTACCACCCTAACAGCAGAGGATGTTTGACTTGCAGTTGTGTTGTATATCTATGCAAACAGCAGTGCACTCCTGTTATATAGAGGATCTTTGACGAGCATTTTTACAGCATAGGTCCTTAGAAAAAAAATCTTTGACGACCGTAGAGCTTCTTTTTGTTTTTTTATTTTATCTTATGTACAATCTCTTCTAATATTTACCACTTGTTTTTGTTCAGGTGTTGTCTCACAACTTGTACACGGTGCTGAACATCCCCCATGACCCCGTGACCCTGGAAGAGCACTTCCAAGACGACGATGACGGCCCCGTGTCCAATCATGGCTACATGCCCTACCTCAATAAATACATCCTGGATAAGGTATTCAAGTAGAATTTACTTTCAGGGACCCTCGTAGGTCAATTAGTAGACACAATGCCCCCCAAAAAGCAGCAAGATGAAGTCACAACTAAACAATATACCCCATGTATGGGCAGGGGTGTTACTGAAATTAGCCTGTGTTAATTATTATTGGACTGCTTCACAATGAGGCGTTTAAGGTCCTTTGTTGAACAGGTGTTGTCCACTACTCATAAAAAGGTATGTAAGTATATGTTGGACACTTTGATACATTTTTTTCAGTATAGATGCTAAAAGCAATCTAATGTACCGGTAGGTCAATATATGCTAAGCTATTTGGAAAAAAACATGCACCTCTTATCTTTGTGTTATAGGTGGTAAAGCAATTTAAATGTGTTATCTATAATTAGGGATAGGTGCCTTTTTACATTTGAACCGATACTGTGCCAATTGTTGTGATATTATTTTGTGTGTGTTCATGTTTTAATAAATGTTAATTGTTTAATAATAAAATGTAACTTCTTTAATTAACATTTGACAGTGTGCTTATAATGATAGCCGTGCTGTCCCGTTTTCTTTTATATATATATATATATATATATATATATATATATATATATATACAGTGGCGGGCTGTGCGTTTCCCACCTAGGCCTTCAGTGATGTCCGACTTCAAAGATTACCTCTCAAAATACCATAATTGATGTCACCACATGACCATTGCTGGAGAAATACTATACAGGAACACACTTACGCCCTACGGGACATTGAATCACATCAGCAGTATACAAAACGGGTTATTTTCTGGCACATTTGAACATTTATTAAAAACATATCTTATGTGGTACTGTCAAAATAAAAATTGCAAAAAACATTAAAAGTGAGGCAGCACTGTGGAACAGGGGTTAGTGCATGTGCCTCACAATACGAAGGTCCTGAGTTCAATCCCGGGCTCGGGATCTTTGTGTGTGGCGTTTGCATGTTCTCCCTGTGACTGCGTGGGTTCCCTCCAGGTACTCCGGCTTCCTCCCACCTCCAAAATCATATGCCTGGGGATAGGTTGATTGGCAACACTAAATTGGCCCTAGTGTGTGAATGTTGTCTGTCTATTTGTGTTGGCCCTGCGATGAGGGGGCGACTTGTCCAGGGTGTACCCCGCCTTCCGCCCGAATGCAGCTGAGATAGGCTGCAGCGCCCTCCGCGACCCCGAAAGGGACAAGCGGTAGAAAATGGATGGATGAATGGATATTAAAAGTGGAAAAATAAAATATTTGAACTCACAATTAGTAGGACCTATTCGACGCCGTATAAGCCCGTCGTCGGCGAGCATTTCATCGCCAGAACAGCCGAGCTAGCTTCTGGGGTTGGCTGACATTGTCTCACAAGATGTAGCTTCTCTTTAAATATCCCTCTTGAATATGGCCTTGCAAATATATATCTGCCACCTAATCAACGTTTTGTTCTCCTTCTCTACTATCCCGGTCTGGCTACGGCGCAACACTTCCTGCTTCCTGCTAAATTGCAACTTGTGAATGGATACTCAATTTGGAATGACAAGTGAGTATCCAATCACAGTCTCGTTAACATTAGGCTACTTAGACAGGCTGCTGTCAACAACTTGCAATCCAATTGGCTATCGCAACTCTCTCTCAACTGTATGTGTTCTCAAATTCATCCGCTAACGGTCCCGATGAGTATCCAATCACAGGACGCGTAAACGTCACGTTCAACCTTAGGCCAGCTAGAAGGTCATACTGACAACAACTGGTGATCTGATTGGCTATCGCACCTGTCTATCACTGTATGTCCTCAATCGCTTACAGTGCACAGAGGCCTGCATTGTTGATTCTGAAGGCCCCAGGCAGATTTGGTAGAGCATGGCAACATAAGCTAGCTACATTCTGATTGGATACACACTAAAACTAAAAACAACAGCACTGGAACGAGCATAATGTGACATGAAGAGAATATGAATAATTTTAGATATATAGGGAAAGTAAATAAAAAAATGATTCAATCTTTAATTATGATCATGATTTCTGGGTATGTTAGGCCAGCAGAAAAGGCCTTGCTGATATATATCAGTATATATATGAAGGACATATATATACTGAGCCAGAGCATTACTGTGCTTTGGAGCGCTTTCTATCAAGCATGCTTGCTTTGTTGGCATGGACATTTGCAACTTTACCTAGAGGCAGTCCAGCTGAGTCCGCTCTTGTTTTTCTGCCAAGTGTTTGAGCCGGAGTCTGTAACTGTACGTGACGTCATGTGCAACAAAGGTATCAAAATATGGCATTGTTTGATTCAATCGGTACCGATACAAGTACAGAATTCCATACCCATCCGTGTCTACAGAATATGTTATTCATCATAAATGTATTTTATTTTTATGCTATGCCACGGGCAAATAAAGAATGAGCTGTGTGTTTGCTACCTGCGCCGCACGTTGGACTCCCCTGCACATAATGATTGTGTGTGTTGCAGGTGAAAGAGGGGATGTTTGACAAGGAGAAGTTTGACGACCTGTGCTGGATGATGACCAGGAAGAAGAACTACAAGGGTCCACCAGATGGGGCGCTGCTCTCGGAGAGGAACCGCTTCAAGCTCTTCTGCTTATTTAACCTCCTGTCAGACGACCGCTACCCGCTGGTGATGATCCCAGACGAGGTAAGTACCGTATTTTCCGCACCATAAGCCGCCCCGTGTTATAAGCCGCGCCTTCAATGAACGGCATATTTCAAAACTTTGTCCACCTATAAGCCGCCCCGTGTTATAAGCCGCATCTAACTGCGCTACAGGGAATGTCAAAAAAACAGTCAGATAGGTCAGTCAAACTTTAATAATATATTAAAAACCAGCGTTCTAACAACTCTGTTCACTCCCAAAATGTACGGTAATGTGCAAATGTGCAATCACAAACATAGTAAAATTCAAAATAGTGCAGAGCAATAGCAATAACTTAATGTTGCTCGAACGTTAATGTCACAACACACAAAATAAACATAACACTCACTTTCTGAAGTTATTCTTCATTCATAAATCCCTCGAATTCTTCTCCTACGGTGTCCGAATTAAAAAGTTGGGCGAATACGGATTTCCAAAATGGCCGGCTCCGTCTCGTCGAAGTCATCAGAGTCAGTGTCGCTGTTGTTTTTCCAGCAGTTCCGTGAATCCTGCCTTCCGGAAAGCTCGGACCACAGTTGAGACCGAAATATCCGCCCAGGCATTTACGATCCACTGGCAGATGTTGGCGTATGTCGTCCGGCGCTGTCTCCCTGTCTTAGTGAATGTGTGTTCGCCTTCGGTCATCCATTGTTCCCACGCCGTTCGCAGTCATGCTTTAAATGCCTTGTTGACACCAATATCGAGCGGTTGGAGTTCTTTGGTTAATCCACCCGGAATGACGGCGAGTGTTGTATTTGTGTGCTTCACTTGTTTTTTGACACCATCTGTGATGTGGGCACGCATGGAGTCGTATATCAACATGGACGGAGCTGCGTGAAAAAAGCCACCCGGCCTCTTCGCGTAAACTTCCCTTAACCACTCGCTCATCTTTTCTTCATCCATCCATCCCTTCGAGTTAGCTTTTATGATGACGCCGGCTGGAAAGTTCTCTTTTGGCAAGGTCTTCCTTTTGAATATCACCATGGGTGGAAGTTTCTGGCCATTAGCATGGCAAGCTAGAACCACAGTGTGTCGCTTAGTAGGAGCCATTTTGTGGTCTTTACAGATGTAAACACACAAAGGAAATGAAACGTAATACCCGCGCGCTTCTTCTTCTATGGGGGCGGGTGCTTACCTTGGCGTAGAAGAAGAAGCACTTCCTCTTCTACGGGGAAAAAAGATGGCGGCTGTTTACCGTAGTTGCGAGACCTAAACTTTATGAAAATGAATCTTAATATTAATCCATATATAAAGCGCACCGGGTTATAAGCCGCACTGTCAGCTTTTGAGTAAATTTGTGGTTTTTAGGTGCGGCTAATAGTGCGGAAAATACGGTAAGTAGAAGAGTAAGAAATAGGATTGAAAATGGTTGTTGGTCACCATCTCCAAGCATGAAGGACATCTTTAAAAACACCAGTGAGTTAATGAGGCTCTTCCTTCCTGCAATTGCCCACTTCCTGTCAACCAAAGACAAATATAAACTACAAGAGGTCTACAGTCCGAAACATAATAAAGCTTATTGTTGTGTTCTATGCTAAAGGTGGAGTATCTGCTCAAGAAAATAAGCACAGCCATGAGCCAGGAGTGGGACGGGAAGCCGCTTGAGGACCTCACGTCCCAGAACCCGGCCGTGCACGAGGAGGGCTTGTCCGTGTGGAACTTCCTGGAGCACATGGACGCCGGCCGGCTGCTTCGGGTCACCAGCGCCGAGGCCTTCAGTCTGGCCTTAAATGAGGTCTTCCTGGAGATGTACCACAACGTCCTGAAGAGGGTGGGCGAAATGTCAAGCCACCTCGGACCTTGGAGACAAAAATGGTCAACTAATCTTGTCGTTCAACCGGGCAGGGCTACATGTGGAAAAAGGGACACGTGCGGCGCAACTGGACGGAGCGCTGGTTTGTGCTAAAGCCGTCGTCCATGGCGTACTACGTCAGCGAGGACCTGAAGGACAAGAAGGGCGAGATCAAGCTGGACAAGACCTGCGTCATTGAGGTCAGTCCAATCTTTATCGCGCCAAGACACATTTTACATTACTAAGAAGCAGGCCATGACTTACTGTGTTGTATGCATGGCAACAGGTGATAATGCAGGTTAATTACGTACCTTCTGCCATCTAGTGGAAGAGTATTGAATTGTTCCGCCTGTCACTGACATACCTAGGTATTTCTTGCAAATAAAAGAGAATTACTTTCCCATGGCACACCTGATGATGGCTCACAACAGTATTTCCCACAGATCGACAATTTGTGGTGGTATTGGCATGGCCAGGGGTGTCAAAAAGACATCATCGTATAATTTGCATAATCGGCAGTGGCGCATGTATTATATTTTTTTTATTACTATATTAGAAAACCGGCAAGACTTTTTTTTTACACATATTATTCCGGAATTTGGTTTGGCAGAAAGGTAAAGAATCCTTCAAATTAAACATGAACTTCCAATTTGAGATTGTTTGATAGTCCCCACAATTAAGGTACTGTAAAACTAAGCACACAAAGAAAGTACATTAATATCCACATTTAGGAATCATGGTAAACCAACGATACCGTTTGGTATGAACTGAAAAAAAAGCACTGCAACCATACAGGCTAAAGGATGGTTCTTATGCTTCTAGCTTAATGCTAACATACAATGGACAACCCCATTGACAGGCTAATAACAATTAGCATTGTGATGGTTTTACACTTTAACAAATGCGATTTAGATGGAACAAAAGTGGCATAAAACAGCAAATGCATTTTTACCAACAAGCATATAGTCACCAAACTCTGTTGAAACAAATACTGAGAGCTAACTTAGTCCTACTAGGCCAGTATGCTGTCTGTTTTTTTATATCTAATTTCAAAACAAATATCTTAGTCAATGTTTTGTGAAACATGACTGGCTGGAGATGACAGCACATATATATTACATGGAAGATCAAGCGTTACCTTCTTTTCTTGCAAAATCAGAAAAAACTAGAGGGGTTCCAATTTGTTTTACTGGTGGTGGCCCTAAGTGTATCTTTTGCGGCCTGCAACACGTACAGTATATTTATATATCGGACACACTGCACACTATACTCATGTCCCGTCCAGCGAATTGCTTCCATGTATCCATCCGATGGTGCTAAATACAAGCTACAGTATAGTGTACCTTAGTTGCTCATCTTTTTATCCTCCTCCTCTTGGAATTCCAGCCAATTCCAGACCGAGAGGGAAAACGTTGTTTGTTTTGTGTGAAAACCCACAACAAAACCTACGAGATGAGCGCCTCAGACCAGAGACAGAAGGTGGAGTGGATCCAAGGTGCGTAGACGTTCGCAACATTTTCCCTCATTATAGTGGAAACCGCTTATGTTGCCCAACTTATCAAGTCGTGCTCTAGCATGTTGTTATTACTTCTATGAGAAAGTGGTCCGCTTAAGTCAACATACATGATGATAGCTTTGTGAAAACTATATTGTGTTTTATATTTTCATTTCTTTTAACTATTTTAAAAAGTCAATTTAGTGTGTATGTGCATATATTTTATGTTAAACGCTAAAGAGTGGTTCTCAAACTTGAAGTACCAACTTTCAAAAACTGGGCTCACCAAGTACCACCATAATCGACATTAAAATAAATGTATTTTCATTTATTTATTTATTAGGACTATGTCAAATGACATTATGCATAAAAGCAGAGATGCTTGTCCCAGACTGTACCTTAGTAGCTAATCTGTAGTCCTGAGGGGGAGGGACAATGTGCATGATAAATACAGTGCAAGTTAAAATACTATTCAAATGCATCATCTAAATATCATACATACATACTAAAAACCCCCAAAACCAGTTGTGTAAATCCTAAATAAAAACAGAATACAATGATTTGCAAATTATTTTCAACTTATATTCAATTGAATAGACTGCAAAGACTAGACATTTAATATTCGAACTGAGAAACATTTTTTTTTTTTGCATAGCATTAACTTAGAATTTAATGGCAGCAACACATTGCAAAAGAGTTGGCGCAGGAGCAATTTTGCCACTGTGTTACATGGCCTTTCCTTTTAACAACACTGAGTAAACGTTTGGGAACTGAGGAGACCAATTTTTTAAGCATTTCAGGTGGAATTCTTCCCATTCTTGCTTGATATACAGCTTAAGTTGTTCAACAGTCCGGGGTCTCCTGTGTCGTATTTTACCCTTCATAATGCGCCACACATTTTCAATGGGAGACAGGTCTGGACTACAGGCAGGCCAGTCTAGTACCCGCACTCTTTTTTACTACAAAGCCACGCTGTTGTAACACATGCAGAATGTGGCTTGGCATTCCATCCATCCATTTACTACCGCTTGTCCCTTTCGGGGTCGCGGCATTGTCTTGCTGAAATAAGCAGGGGTGTCCATGAAAAAGACGTTTATGGATGGCAACATATGTTGCTCCAAAACCTGTATGTACCTTTCAGTATTAATGGTGCCTTCACAGATGTGTAAGTTACCCATGCCTTGGGCACTAATATACCCCCATACCATCACAGATGCTGGCTTTTAAACTTTGCGTCTATAACAATCTGGATGGTTATTTTCCTCTTTAATCCGGAGGTCACTACATCCACAGTTTCCAAAAACAATTGGAAATGTGGACTGGTCAGACCACAGAACATGCATTGTGTTTGTGTCGAGTGAGCAAGTTGTTTGAGATAATCACCTTCCAAAGGGCACAGTCGTCCCTAGTTTATCGCTGGGAGTTAAAGCATAAAAAACCTGTTTACGACTTTTTATGTTACGTTTCGTAGAGTCTTCCTGACATGAAATAACCCTAGAGCAGTGGTTCTTAACCTTGTTGGAGGTACCGAACCCCACCAGTTTTATATGCGCATTCACCGAACCCTTCTTTAGTAAAAAAAAAAAATGTATGGGGAACATATTCTAAGTAACAAAGACTTAATTTAGAGTTATTTGGACACTAGGGGAACATATTCTAAGTTATAAAGACTTAATTTAGAGTTATTTGGTTAGGGTTAAGGTCAGGGTTAGAGGGTTAGGGTTATAATAAGGCCATGCCGAATAAGGCATTAATAAGTACTTAATAATGACTAGTTAAGAGCCCATATGTTACTAATTTGCATGTTTATAAGCAACTAATTAATGGTGAATATGTTCCCCATACTAAAGTGTTACCATGTTTTTTACTGGTGCATAAAATGAACCGTGCATGAATATCACCTTGTTCAAACAACAAAACCAACACAGTGCATAAACTCACAACAAATAACACTCTTGCAAACCAGTCAGCTGTTGCCGTATCCGTAATATGCCGATAGGGAGAAGTTTGTATTTACACGATGAGTCGGGTGTGTTTTGACCTCCGCCGAACCCCTGAGGCCGACTCACCGAACCCCTAGGGTTCGATCGAACCCAGGTTAAGAACCACTGCCCTAGAGTCACCTACTGAAAATGCTGCAACTTGTTCAATGATGATTGTAATCTGCTGTGCGGAACAGTGCCTTACATTTGTTAATTTAAGTTCATTCAGCCATTTGTATGCTTGAAATGCTTAATTTAGGCCAAAATTATGTAAAAATCTTTTGACTAATAAAATGCTATATTCAAACATGAATCACAGAGGAACTGCGATATCATTTTTTGATAAATAATCTTGAGAAAGTGAAGCCTCAAATTTTCCAGCTTGAAGTGGCAAGGGGCGACTCTCTCCAGATCCTTGTAGTTGGCTGAGCTCTACAAGGATCTGGCGAGAGTCAGGTTACGCCAAAAGAGCTCTGAGTATAAATAAAAATCAATCTTTATTTTCCACCTCATCCTTAGGGCGCCCCCTTGAGAAAGCCGCGTATGATCCCCAGTGTTGGGACTAACGCGTTACAAAGTAACGCGTTACTGTAACGCCGTTACTATCGGCGGTAACTAGTAATCTAACGCGTTATTTTTTTATATTCAGTAACTCCGTTACCGTTACTACATGATGCGTTACTGCGTTATTTTGCGTTATTTTTTATTTAGTATCGGCTAGAAACTGAGAAGATCTGAGTGTTGCAGCGCTGCTGAAGAGGCGACAAAAAAGAGGCGCGCCGCGCGCTGTCTGTGTGAATGTGTGTGTGTGTGTGTGAGTGTGTGTGTGTGGGAGGGGGCGTGTCTGTGTCTACTATCAAGACGTCATGGCGAACCCCGAAGCCGAGTTTCTTAAAATGGAGATATTTTCAGTACGTTTCTTTTATCGACCACAAAGAAAAGAACATTTTAGTTGAATGTAAGTTTCAAATATGCTGAAACAGCGACAAAAACAACATGCTTCGACGAAGCTAGTAAAGAGACACACACTTCACCTCCACCTCCAACAGCGGCTGGATTTTAATGAGGCACTGGACACTGAAGGTACACACACTCTGTCAATTCTCTTATATACTCTTTCATTTTAAACTTTTAGAGTGTTTGATTATCACATCACTCTAAATGTTTAGACTATAAAGTTCACAAACCCAAAGAGGGATACTAGTGGGCCAGGCTAATATTTCCTTTTCTCTAAACTAAGTGGGGAAATGTGTAGAGTGTTCTGGGCTTCAGACATGATTTTATTTCAGAATTCCTTGAGAAAACGCCTGGTTAGGCTTTATGTATGTAGTGTGTGCCTTTCTTGTTTTACAGCTATGTTGTTATTATGCTGTTTGTTAATTATGTATGTTAAGTTGCAGCTATTTAAAATAGTTTTGTCAATTTGTTCTGGTCTGAAACAAATTGGCCCTTTAAAACATATCTTTGTCTTTGTGTGTTGTATGTAGAGCACATTGCTTAGCAGAGTTCAGTGATGCAAATGCATGTCAACTTGATCAAAAGATTGTATTATTCTCCAGTGCAATAACAGTACTAAAATGAAGGCTAAAAGGGTATTAAATGGGGCCTTAAAATTTTTTTTTAAAAATATATAAGTAACTAAATAGTTACTTTTCACAGTAACGCATTACTTTTTGGTTTAAGTAACTGAGTTAGTAACTGAGTTACTTTTGAAATAAAGTAACTAGTAACTGTAACTAGTTACTGGTTTTCAGTAACTAACCCAACACTGATGATCCCACAGTTAAAACTGCCACTGGCTACAACATAACTGCAGTATAAATGCATAGCATTATAATGTACACACAATTACTTCCTGTTCAGTGCAAAACAAGCTTCAAAATAACAGCATGGCAGTATTTGTTTATTATTTAGTCCAGGAGTGTCCAAACTTTTTCCACTAAAAATGAAAGCATGCAAGGGCCCATTTTGATATTTTTCATTTTCAAAACCAATACAATATATATTGTAACCCTTAGGGTTCCCCTCAATTATGGTGAAAGTTAAAGATCCCAGGGACCTAAAAGAGTCTCAGACACCAAAGTGTTAAAAATAAATCATTTATTAAAATGCTTAAATATTTATCAATTGCTATAACATTTTAAAACATTTGATCTTATCTGCCATTTTTTCAAAGAAACCCATGTTTTTTTTTAGGACAAAACCACACAATATGCAAAATCTTCCCCAAAACATTTTTCAAAGTGGAATATTTGATGTGAAGTAATTGGAGCCTTAATTAGGTAAATAATACAAAATAGATTTTGGTTCATTACTATTTTTTTTTTAACAATGACAGTTTAAAAAGTACCGTTAAGATCTCGGTGATCCAAAAGGCCCTCACTCATACAAATGTTAAAAATAAGTCATATATCGATATATATTATGTTTACATTCAACACTTAAATCTCTGCGTGGCGCAGTGGAAGAGTGGCCGTGCGTGACCCGAGGGTCCCAGGTTCAATCCCCACCTAGTACCAACCTCGTCATGTCCGTTGTGTCCTGAGCAAGACACTTCACCCTTGCTCCTGATGGGTGCTGGTTAGCGCCTTGCATGGCAGCTCCCTCCATCAGTGTGTGAATGTGTGTGTGAATGGGTAAATGTGGAAGTAGTGTCAAAGCGCTTTGAGTACCTTGAAGGTAGAAAAGCGCTATACAAGTGCAACCCATTTATCATTTATTTATTATTTATAACTTCAGATTTATCAGTTGATTATACGTTTTAATTATTTTTCGAGCAAAGTAAAAAGGTAAAAAGTAAAAAGCATTTTTTAAAGTAAAAAATGTCTGCATGGGAGCTCTCAATATTGCAACTTTTTCCTCATTAGATTACACCTGTTTGCTCTTTTATTCCACTTTTGAATGTTTTTTTTGTAATAGTATTTTTTAAATGTGCCACAGGCCGTGAAAGAATGAGCTGCGGGCCGTACTTTGGACACCCCTGATTCAGTCATTTATATTTAATTACAATTTGTTAGCCACCAAAAAAAAAGATTTGCACATTTTCACAGCTTTATTGTCATTTGCTTCAAGTTTCATGATTAAATTAGTGCAGCAGCAATGTTGGAAGAGAGTGTAAAATATTGTCAACGGAAGGACGATGAGGTGGGATCACTGCGCACAAATCTGCTTTTTATTGGCGTCTACAAAACAGCCGTGTAAACAACAGTACCTTACAGCAAGACAACCACACTGCAATGCGGCCAACACTCTCTTGGTCTGACTCTAACGAGCAGGCAAACACTACTGCCCCCCCTTAGCCCAACCATGAATCACAGCTAAGAACCATACCATACTGCCATAGGTGTAAACATTAGGCATGTCAAACGATTAAAATATTTGATCGCGATTAATCGCATTTTATCCATAGTGAACTCATAATTAATCGCATTAAATCGCAAATAGAATTTATTTTAATCTTTAAAAAGTGTACCTTATTAAAATGTACACCCAATGCAGTCCTTTAGTGCCATTTTCACACACCCACACACACACACACACACACACACACACTGTGTGTGTGTGTGTGTGTGTGTGTGTGTCAATCATTGGTACTTTAACTTTAACACACACACACGCATGCACGCACACAAACATACATACATACATATATATATACAGTACAGGTCAAAAGTTTGGACACACCTTCTCATTCAATGCGTTTTCTTTATTTTCATGACTATTTACATAGTAGATTGTCACTGAAGGCATCAAAACTATGAATGAACACATGTGGAGTTCTGTACTCAACAAAAAAAGGTGAAATAACTGAAAATATGTTTTTTATTCTAGTTTCTTCAAAATAGCCACCCTTTGCTCTGATGACTGCTTTGCACACTCTTGGCATTCTCTCGGTGAGCTTCAAGAGGTAGTCACCAGAAATGGTTTTCACTTCACAGATGTGCTTGAAGCTAATCGAGAGAATGCCAAGAGTGTCTCTCTCTCTCTCTCTCTCTCTCTCTCTCTCTCTCTCTCTCTCTCTCTCTCTCTCTCTCTCTCTCTCTCTCTCTCTCTCTCTCTCTCTCTCTCTCTCTCTCTCTCTCTCTCTCTCTCTCTCACAAAATGGTTTTCATTTCCTCTCTCTCTCTCTCTCTCTCTCTCTCTCTCTCTCTCTCTCTCTCTCTCTCTCTCTCTCTCTCAAAATGGTTTTCACTTCCTCTCTCTCTCTCTCTCTCTCTCTCTCTCTCTCTCTCTCTCTCTCTCTCTCTTTCTCTCTTTCTCTCAAAATGGTTTTCACTTCACAGGTGTGCTTGAAACTAATCGAGAGAATGCCAAGAGTGTCTCTCTCTCTCTCTCTCTCTCTCTCTCTCTCTCTCTCTCTCTCTCTCTCTCTCTCTCTCTCTCTCTCTCTCTCTCTCTCTCTCTCTCTCTCTCACAAAATGGTTTTCATTTCCTCTCTCTCTCTCTCTCTCTCTCTCTCTCTCTCTCTCTCTCTCTCTCTCAAAATGGTTTTCACTTCCTCTCTCTCTCTCTCTCTCTCTCTCTCTCTCTCTCTCTCTCCCCTCTCTCTCTCTCTCTCTCTCTCTCTCTCTCTTTCTCTCAAAATGGTTTTCACTTCACAGGTGTGCTTGAAGCTAATCGAGAGAATGCCAAGAGTGTCTCTCTCTCTCTCTCTCTCTCTCTCTCTCTCTCTCTCTCTCTCTCTCTCTCTCTCTCTCTCTCTCTCTCTCTCTCTCTCTCTCTCTGCCCACTACTTGCTGTCCACATCCTACCAAGTCAGACCTACACTGTTCCAATATCCATTTCTCTGTTCTCAATTGTTGATGATAATAACCAAACCTTGCCTTCAGTGACAATCTACAATGTAAATAGTCATGAAAATAAAGAAAATGATGTGAAAGGTGTGTCCAAACTTTTGGCCTGTCCTGTATACAGTATATACATACAGTATATATTGTATATGTATGTATTGCATTATATATATCGCATTATATAACATATGAAATATAATATATGTAGTATATATAATATATATTGCATTATATATTTTATATATATATATATATATATATATATATATATATATATTTGTTTTATGCTTTTTTTTTTATAATTGTACAAAGTGAGCCCACTAAAGATGTCTGTTTTAAATGATATTTTAATTAAGTTTTCCACCATTACTGCCTAACTCTACATCTGTCTCGGCACCTGTTTCTCTGTCAGTCTGGTCTCTGACGCTCTGATGTGTCATTTGCATGATGCCAAATGGACCGGGGGATGCGATAACCAGAAAAGGTTGTGTAGAAAAGGACAATCTACCTACCGGCGCAGTTGTGTTTTGCTTCATTGTGGGGACAGAAAAGCAAGCCCAAATAAGCAACTTCAGGTTAAAAAACAAGCCCAAAAAAATCCACAACTTGCGACTCCTGACCTTTGTAAGTGACTTTAGAAAAGCAGCAAGGAACTCTGGTGATAACTCACCTTACAGCGACAGTAGATGGAAAAAAACGTAGGTCTTGTGGACAGAGCGACTTGCCAGGGCTTCTAAGCTAAACTTTCATTCATTCAATGTCCATTTTTCGTTGTTTATTTCTGCTCTCTATTTGTTCTTGTGACTCAGCATGACTCAAGTTGGAAGGCCGCTGCTTTTTCAGCGCTATCGAATGGACTTAGTTAGGGTCACACAGGTCGCATGTTAATAACATGACAAACATATAGTGCTGTTAAAGGAAACGTTTAACTCAGCACTATAGGATTTGATGTTTAAAGTTAAAGTGGTACTTTAACTTTAACTTTAAACATATAGTGCTGTTAAAGGAAACGTTTAACTCGTTATTATTTAACAGCCCTTGTAAAAATCCTTTATCGCCCATTCTCCTTATTACCCACTGTATTCAGTCATTTTGCACCTTTTGTTGAAAATGTGTTGTGTCCAGCTATCCAGACGGCCCTGCGCCTCCAAAGCGAGGCCAAATCGTCGCTCCACTGGGAGCTTAAGGCCAAGAGGCGGGTCCAGCGGGAGCACAGCCAACGGGAGCGCAGCCACAGTGCCCGCAGCAGCTGCAGCAGCCAATCGGAGGACTCCAACACGCAGGAAATGGAGAGGGTGGAACGGGATAAGGACCGTCAGGATCTAGAGATAGAGAGCATCATACAGGTGGGTTGGGGACACTTGATTAGGAACCCCCTGACGCAATGACCGTGAAGGTTAAGAGTAGCGCTTTGTCCCCGCAGCACGCACGCGAACTAGAGACCCGGCGGAGGGAGTCGGACGAGAGGGAGAGGAGGAAGCAGAGGGAGGTGCAGATGGAGCTGGAGAGACAACTCAAAGAGGCCCAGATGGTGACACAGCAGCTTCAACCTTCCACAGATTTCCGGGCTTCGGTGGAAAAAAACGTTCGCTGTCTGTGTTCCAGATGAGAGAGAGCATGAGAGCAGAGATGCAGGAGCGAGCTAAGGAGGCCGAGCAGCAGCGGCAAAGAATCCAAGAGCTCGAATTGACCCAGAGGAAACTGGAGGCTGCGCTCAACATGGAGATCCAGGCGCGAATGGAGGAGGAGAGGGCCCGGCAAGAGCTGGAGAGGTCACACACATGCACAGCCATGGCCGTAACTACCGTTGAGGACACCGAGGTCATGTGCTCTCTATTTTTTCTAAGTGACAAAAAGATGATATAAGCACATCGTGTGCGCTGTACAACATCGTGCGGTAGATCATCCTCACCCAATATACGATCTTTGGTCTTACACAGCCCGTTACAACTCCAACAACGTAACGCAATGAAGTCCACTTTTACTTCAAAATCATCTGATCAGAAATGAAACATAACATTAACGCTGAATCATACTGATGTAACTAATGTTGGTTTCACCTGAAGGAAATTGGTGTGAAATGCAGTCGGTATAACAAAGTTGTCGTGTCTGTCAGGTGCTGCCCCGCCCTAAACGCAGAACACGCGCTCTGTGTAGGGCTTTGCGATCAGTTAGGGTTGCGTGAAGAAGCACATAAAAATGTTAATTATTAAAATAATTTTAACACCAAACTGTCCTGACCACATCATGCTCCTCACTGATTAGAATATGAACACACTTTTTTTTTTTTACATCCAGTGGCAGCTGTCAATAGTACTTGCTTTACAAAGCAGAAGCTCTTGGGTTCAAAACTCGGCCGTAGCAAGGATTTTGATACGGTTTTTAAATGTATGTTTTAATTATGTTAAAATTGTGTAATATATACAGGTAAAAGCCAGTAAATTAGAATATTTTGAAAAACTTGATTTATTTCAGTAATTGCATTCAAAAGGTGTAACTTGTACATTATATTTATTCATTACACACAGACTGATGCATTCAAATGTTTATTTCATTTAATTTTGATGATTTGAAGTGGCAACAAATGAAAATCCAAAATTCCGTGTGTCACAAAATTAGAATATTACTTAAGGCTAATACAAAAAAGGGATTTTTAGAAATGTTGGCCAACTGAAAAGTATGAAAATGAAAAATATGAGCATGTACAATACTCAATACTTGGTTGGAGCTCCTTTTGCCTCAATTACTGCGTTAATGCGGCGTGGCATGGAGTCGATGAGTTTCTGGCACTGCTCAGGTGTTATGAGAGCCCAGGTTGCTCTGATAGTGGCCTTCAACTCTTCTGCGTTTTTGGGTCTGGCATTCTGCATTTTCCTTTTCACAATACCCCACAGATTTTCTATGGGGCTAAGGTCAGGGGAGTTGGCGGGCCAATTTAGAACAGAAATACCATGGTCCGTAAACCAGGCACGGGTAGATTTTGCGCTGTGTGCAGGCGCCAAGTCCTGTTGGAACTTGAAATCTCCATCTCCATAGAGCAGGTCAGCAGCAGGAAGCATGAAGTGCTCTAAAACTTGCTGGTAGACGGCTGCGTTGACCCTGGATCTCAGGAAACAGAGTGGACCGACACCAGCAGATGACATGGCACCCCAAACCATCACCCAACCATGCAAATTTTGCATTTCCTTTGGAAATCGAGGTCCCAGAGTCTGGAGGAAGACAGGAGAGGCACAGGATCCACATTGCCTGAAGTCTAGTGTAAAGTTTCCACCATCAGTGATGGTTTGGGGTGCCATGTCATCTGCTGGTGTCGGTCCACTCTGTTTCCTGAGATCCAGGGTCAACGCAGCCGTCTACCAGCAAGTTTTAGAGCACTTCATGCTTCCTGCTGCTGACCTGCTCTATGGAGATGGAGATTTCAAGTTCCAACAGGACTTGGCGCCTGCACACAGCGCAAAATCTACCCGTGCCTGGTTTACGGACAATGGTATTTCTGTTCTAAATTGGCCCGCCAACTCCCCTGACCTTAGCCCCATAGAAAATCTGTGGGGTATTGTGAAAAGGAAGATGCAGAATGCCAGACCCAAAAACGCAGAAGAGTTGAAGGCCACTATCAGAGCAACCTGGGCTCTCATAACACCTGAGCAGTGCCAGAAACTCATCGACTCCATGTCACGCCGCATTAACGCAGTAATTGAGGCAAAAGGAGCTCCAACCAAGTATTGAGTATTGTACATGCTCATATTTTTCATTTTCATACTTTTCAGTTGGCCAACATTTCTAAAAATCCCTTTTTTGTATTAGCCTTAAGTAATATTCTAATTTTGTGACACACGGAATTTTGGATTTTCATTTGTTGCCACTTCAAATCATCAAAATTAAATGAAATAAACATTTGAATGCATCAGTCTGTGTGCCATGAATAAATATAATGTACAAGTTACACCTTTTGAATGCAATTACTGAAATAAATCAAGTTTTTCAAAATATTCTAATTTACTGGCTTTTACCTGTACAGTACAGGCCAAAAGTTTGGACACACTTTCTCATTTCAATGCGTTTACTTTATTTACAAGATTATTGACCTTGCAGATTGTCACTGAAGACATCAAAACTATGACACCTGTGAAGTGAAAACCATTTCAGGTGACTACCTCTTGAAGCTCATCGGGAGAATGCCAAGAGCATGCGAAAAAGTAATCGGAGCAAAGGGTGGCTATTTTGAAGAAACTAGAATATAAAACATGTTTTCAGTTATTTCACCTTTTTTTGTTGAGTACATAACTCCACATGTGTTCATTCATAGTTTTGATGCCTTCAGTAACAATCTACAATGTAAATAGTCATGAAAATAAAGAAAACTCATTGAAAGAGATAGTGTGTCCAAACTTTTGGCCTGTACTGTATATTATATATACATAATAAAAGCATTCATTGATTCACTATCACGTTATTTTATCCAACATCTTTGACAATCAGCATGATTTTGTAAGAATCCACTTTTTTTTATTAATATGCTGCTGGGATACTCATGATTTCAGCCTTTCAATGCTTCTCTCAGACCACTATTTTTTGACCTCGGTGTTTGTCAAATCCTAGTTACGGCCCCGTGCACAGCCACCTTTTTTAGATACTGTGAGCAAATTTAGTTTGTGCAAAAATATTTAAAATGTGGTCTTGCTCTCCAGGCTGCTCCAAGCTGAGGAGGAAAAGAAGCAGCAGTTCCAGCTCCTCCAAGAGCAGCAGAGGGTCTTGCAGAGATTCAGCCCCGTGGAGGACGGGGTCCCCGATGACGATTTGGACCACCACGCCCCCTCCGCCCTGCACTCGGCCTCCCAAGAGCTCCAGGATCTGCGGGCGTCCCGTCAGAGGAGCCACCAGCACCTGGAGGTGAGAACTCCTTGGCTTGACCACATTTAGGCTTTCTTTAAATTTGTATTTCTCGGTCGCCGCAGGAAGTCCAGGAAAAGCTGAGGAACGCCAGCCAACATGTTCGTCACTGGAATGTCCAACTGAACCGCCTGATGAAGCCCATCACCCCTGGAGGTGATGTGCACACACACACACACACACACACACACACCTCTTCACCATTATAGTGCCATGACATACATTTTATTTTTGTTTTTTTTTAGAACGTTTAGAAAATCGTCTCTCCTCGAAACACACGTGTCCCAAAAAGGAAGGCGCTCTGGCCAGCAACGAGTTCATCTCCAAGTTCAAGATCAGAGCCGGCCCGAATCGCCAGACGCCCGAGTACGACGAGACGCTGGAGGAGCAAATAGAGGCGGCCAACCTGTCAAATGATTCAGACGACACGCCGGAAGAATCCAATGGATCGATATGATTTCCAATTGTCAGATATTTACTGAAATAAACATTGTGTGGTATTTATAGTGACATACAGTGTGTGACGTCACCATTACAATGAACACATTTGACAAATTTGATCTATTACTTTTTTTTCATAATAAAATGTACGGTTAATTATTAGCGTTTCTTGTTTTTTTATGTTTTCATTTGCAAAACCCACTTGAATCATCAACTTTATCAACAAATTTCACTCAGTGATGACATTTACACATTGATTTTGTTGTATGAATGAATATGAATACATCAGCAGGACAAAAATATGAGTGCTTTTTGCTATGCTTTTCACTTATGAACTGTAATATTTAAATACTAATAATATTTGGGACTGTAATAAAAATAGACATAATTAGATACGTCATGCCCTTTTAGCAGCAAACTTATGCCAATAGGACCAAAGAGCCAATGTAATATTAAGTTGAAGTTAAAGTACCACTGATAGTCAAACACATGCTAGGTATGGTGAAATCACCCTCTGCATTTGACCCATCTCGTTGGTGAGGGGAGCAGTGAGCAGCAGCGGTGGCTGCCCTCGGGAATCATTTTGGTGATTTAACCCCCAATTCCAACCCTTGATGCTGAGTGCCAAGCAGGGAGGTAATGGGTCCCATTTTTATAGTCTTTTTCCATAGTTACATTGTGCTGCATGCCCTATAGTTAACACACTGGCAATAATCTTTCATAGGTAACTTTTTTTTTTTTTTTTAAATATCAAATATAGCATATTAATAGCGCATGTTTTTAGGTTAACAAAGTAAATTGCATCAAAATCAATTGAGAAATAGGCACGTTATTATTTGTTTTCAATATACAACGCATTTAATTGCATTGCCTTAAATGGGAAAGTGGCCCCCACCAAGATGGCCGTCACGTAGGCACGTCAGGCACAGGAGTAAACATGGAAATAACCGAAAGAAATATGTTTTTTTTTATAACTAAATTAAACATATACATCTCATATGGTTATTGAATATATTTATTTATATTTATTTCAAAAGATACGAAAAAGTCAAATCTGTAAATTAAAATATACACCCGGAAGTACATACTAGAACCCGGTAGTAGCCACCTGGTTGACAAATTTAAAACATGGTAGCCTCCGTAATGTGTCACGCCGGTAGGATAGCTGTGTCTTTTTCAAGCCAAGTTTAGTTTTTATGAATGAATTGTAACGTTTTTGTATTAGGAGTAGCTTTGGGTGACTTTTTACATAAATGTCGGCGTCGCTGGTTTTCAACGTGACAAAGGTCAGACCGCTCTTTTCTCAGTGCAGGGCGCTGTCCACCGACACACCGATACCAGGGAATGGATCTCAAGGTGTCCCCACCGAAACACCGATACCAGGGAATGGATCTCACGGTATCCCTACTGACACACCGATACCAGGGAATGGATCTCAAAGTGTCCCCACCGACACACCCGTCCAGCCTGAGCCCAAGAGACCCTGGAAGGACCCCAGCGGCTGCTCCGTGTTCCTCTTCCCGGGCCAGGGCAGCCAGTTTGTGGGCATGGGACGCGGAATGTTGAGGTACCCCAATGTTGGAGAAATGTTCAAAGTGGCCCAGAAGATCCTCGGCTACGATCTTCTGTCCCTCTGCCTGGAGGGACCCGAGGAGGAACTGATGAAGACGGTTCACTGTCAGCCGGCTGTGTTTGTCACGTCCCTGGCTGCTGTGGAGAGGCTGAGCCAGGAAAACCCCAAAGTAAGACATTTTAGCGTTCATGTTTGCAGTGCATACATATTTTAAATATGAACAGAGGTGGGTAGAGTAGCCAGAAATTGTACTCAAGTAAGAGTACTGTTACTTTAGAGATTTATTACTCAAGTAAAAGTAAGGAGTAGTCACCCAAATATTTACTTGAGTAAAAGTAAAAAGTATGTTGTGAAAAAACTACTCAAGTACTGAGTAACTGATGAGTAACATACACACTCATATCATATATATATATATATATATATATATATACATATATACACATACATACATACATATACATTGATATATACAGTATATAATTTATATGTATTTATTTTGCTGTTTTTGTTTACATGTTAAAGGTGTTTTAATGAATATACATGCATGTTTAACATATAGATTCCTTTCTTTCATGAAGACTAGAATATAAGTTGCTGTATTACCTGATTCTGATGACTTGCGTTGATTGTAATCAGACAGTAGTGATGATAACGTCCACGTTTTCAAATGGAGGAGAAGAAAAGTTCCTCCTTTCTGTCTAATACCACATGAAAGTGGTGGGTTTTTGGCATCTTATTTGTCCAGCTTCCATATTCGTTTTTATACACTTTACAAGAAATATATTGGCGTCAAACTCCGTAGCTTGCTAGATTGTTTGCGCTGGCTTTCGGAGACTCTTGTTTTGAAAGCGCAGGCGCGATGGAGCGGCACTTTTATTGTGAAGACAGGAACGTCCTCGTGCGGTTGAAATAAAAAAGTATCTTTTTTCCTTCACACTTTTGATTGATTGATTGGAACTTTTATTATTAGATTGCACAGTACAGTACACATTCCGTACAATTGACCACTAAATGGTAACACCCGAATAAGTTTTTCAACTTGTTTAAGTCAGGTCATGTGACCACCTGGCTCTGTTTGATTGGTCCAACGTCACCAGTGACTGCATCTGATTGGTGGAACGGAGTGAAACGTCACCAGTAAGGCAGGCACTTTGACGGTCTGTCTGACAGACCAAAACAAACAAAGCGTGCATTAACAGATCGATAAAAATTAGTAGCGAGTAGCGAGCTGAATGTAGATAAAAGTAGCGGAGTAAAAGTAGCGTTCCTTCTCTATAAATATACTTAAGTAAAAGTAAAAGTATGTTGCATTAAAACTACTCTTAGAAGTACAATTTATCCCAAAAGTTACTCAAGTAGATGTAACGGAGTAAATGTAGCGCGTTACTACCCACCTCTGAATATGAATCATGGGTCCCAGCCTCGACAGAAGTCCAAATGGAGTGAAGGTTTGTACACTTTAACACAGGGGGGGTCAAACTCATTTTAAATCGGGGGCCACATGGAGAAAAATCTACTCCCAAGTGGGCCGGACTGGTAAAATCACAGCACGATAACTTAAAAATAAAGAAGTGAAGTGAATTACATTTATATAGCGCTTTTCTCTAGTGACTCAAAGCGCTTTACATAGTGAAACCCATTATCTAAGTTACATTTAAACTAGTGTGGGTGGCACTGGGAGCAGGTGGGTAAAGTGTCTTGCCCAAGGACACAACGGCAGTGACTAGGATGGCGGAAGCGGGAATCAAACCTGCAACCCTCAAGTTGCTGGCACGGCCACTCTACCAACCGAGCTATGCCGCCCCAAAGACAACTTCAGATTGTTTTTTTTTGTTTAAAAATAGAACAAGCACATTCTGAAAATGTACAAAATCATAATGTTGTAGGGGTTTTTGGCACGGCGTGGCGCAGTTGGGAGAGTGGCCGTGTCAGCAACCTGAGGGTTCCTGGTTCAATCCCCTTCCCCTGCTTCAACCAACCTAGTCCTTGAACAAGACACTTCACCCTTGCTCCTGGTGGGTCGTGGTTAGCTCCCGCCAGGGCCAGCCCGTGGCATAGGCCGTATAGGCAAATGCTAAGGGCGCCGTCCATTAGGGGGCGCCACGCCAGTGCCACAAATGTTGGAGAAAAAAATAAATAAATAAAGCTGGTACTATTATTTCTAAATACAACAAATAATCCCACGTTAATTAAAATGCAAAGTAAAGCCTATTTAATAGAAATATTATTTGTTACAACATTACGCCCCCCCACCCCCCTCCCCCCGCACGGTGCGCCCCCTCCCTTCCCGTATCATGACTCTTTTTGGACGTCACCACATCAAAAAATCAACACAAGATGTCAAAACGGCCAAAACTGTCAGGTGCCCAGGGAAGAAAAAAGAGAAAAAAAGAGGAGGAGAAACGAGAAAAGACAGAGGTAGCAGGTAGGTAACGTTAGCCTACATGAAATTATTTGTCTGTTACAGAATGTGATAGTAACCTGGCTTTTTAGCATTAAGCTAATGTTACATGATTCGGCAATTGCTAATCAATAAATAGCTAGTTCTGTTTTAACGTCGGGTTAATATTGTGGAGGGGGCTAAATTGTTATGGACAATAATAATGTAACGTTAGGTAATTACAGTACTCCCACCTTACATTCCTCAGGGACATTTGTATTAGATCTTTTAAGCAGGTGTTTTTTGTTTACATTGTTATTGCCTTCTGGTTAGCTAATGTTTGCCCTGCAGGTAATAGTCACTTTTCCACCCCTTTATATATTAGGTATAGTTGTAAGTAAAAAAAAAAAGAAGGTCAAAGACAAAGCTATTCGGTTTCTTGTGAGTATATACACTTCACTGCCGATGTGGGGGGGCGCCACCTAAAATCTTGCCTAGGGCGCCAGATTGGTGAGGGCCGGGCCTGGCTCCCGCCATCAGGTGTGTGAATGGGTGAGTGTTCTGGGCATGACGTTAAAGTGCATCCGGCAGTGGAGGCCACCTCTATGGGGTCTTGGGGCACTAGGAGGTTAACCCCTTTACCTGTTACCCCAGGTGGCCCTTGGCAAAAGCCTAATTCCGTATTTTTCGGACTATAAGTCGCAGTTTTTTTCATAGTTTGGCCGGGGGTGCGACTTATACTCAGGAGCGACTTATGTGTGAAATTATTAACACATTACCGTAAAATATCAAATAATATTATTTAGCTCATTCACGTAAGAGACTAGACGTATAAGATTTCATGGGATTTAGCGATTAGGAGTGACAGATTGTTTGGTAAACGTATAGCATGTTCTATATGTTATAGTTATTTGAATGACTCTTACCATAATATGTTACGTTAACATACCAGGCACGTTCTCAGTTGGTTATTTATGCGTCATATAACGTACACTTATTCAGCCTGTTGTTCACTATTCTTTATTTATTTTAAATTGCCTTTCAAATGTCTATTCTTGGTGTTGGGTTTTATCAAATAAATTTCCCCAAAAAATGCGACTTATACTCCAGTGCGACTTATATATGTTTTTTTCCCCCTTCTTTATTATGCATTTTCGGCCGGTGCGACTTTTACTCCGAAAAATACGGTACCTGACTTCCCCCTAGCCAGGGATACGGTGAAGACCTCAACGGCGGAGCAGGCGGAAGACGGTAGATTTAAGAACTACCACAACGGCTGCGATGGCGGAAGAAGGCTGCAGCAGAAATGGGTCCCCAGTCGTCTTGGACTCCATGCCACTGGACCCTGACCCGATTCTGTCAAGGATCGTGTGGTGACTGTCTGTGCACCAGTCTCCCCACGTAAAACAAAGTCACGCACAGGCATCCTCCATAAAGGGATACACCCCTGCCAGGAGGATCGTCATACTCGTTCGAGTGACCGCCGATGATGATGAATGGGTGAATGTGGAAATAGTGTCAAAGCGCTTTGAGTACCTTGAAGGTAGAAAAGCGCTATACAAGTATAACCCATTTATCATTATTTAATTATGTGATAATGTTCATCAGTCAACTCATTGGTGTTAATTTTCAATCTATCACGATAAAATGTAATAATATCAAAATCAAATTACAGCACCCCCTGCGACCCCGAAAGGGACAAGCAGTAGAAAATGGATGGATGGATGGATGGAAATTACAGGATGTTATTTATGTAGTTTGCTCATTTTCCTCGACTGGTGCACTAACATGTGGTTTATTTTGTTTACATATGTAGCATAATCTACAAAGATACAAAGAATTGCTATTGCGACATCTAGTGCACACATTTAGAACAGCAGTTTCTTTCATTCAAAAATGTTGGTCATTTTTATACTTAGCAAACTCATCCGGCTGGCCGCATAAAACCTGCTTTAACACAATATAAAGTGCCGTACAGTACTGCATATTAAAAACCTATTAAAGGGCTGATGGATCAACTACCTCTTTATTCAAATGCCAAAACAACAACAACAAGCTGCTGTCCTCTGTATGAGCTGTTTTGCCAACACACGCTATCGTGCCCTCATAAATGATCAGAAGTCACAAAAAACCTAACTTTACCAACCATTTTGCTACAATAATATTTTTAACGTTGTTGTTGTTTTCAAAATTCCAGGCCATTGAGACGTGTGTTGCAGCTGCTGGTTTCAGTGTGGGAGAGTTTACCGCGTTGGTCTTCTCCGGGGCTCTGACCTTTGCAGAAGGTAAACGAAGAGGACAATTTCCCATGTTCCCTGAATGTTCCATATTTATCCCTTGTTTGTTTGTGTTTGCAGCGCTGTATGCAGTGAAGGTGCGCGCGGAGGCCATGCAGAGAGCGTCGGAGCTGGTCCCCAGTGGGATGCTGTCAGTGATAGGCAAACCTCAGGCACATTATAAACACGCCTGCCTGCAGGCGAGAGAGCACTGTAAGACTTTAGGCTTGGAGGAGCCTGTCTGTTCCGTGGCTAACTATCTCTTCCCCGACGGCAGGGTCATCGCCGGGCACAAGGAGGTGGGAGCATCTTCACCGAATACTTTGAAATGCATTTTTGGACTAAAAGCTGCTTGTGCTTTCTGTCAGGCACTGGGTTTCCTGCAACAGAACTCCAGGCATCTCCAATTCGCGAGGACGAAAATGCTGCCGGTGAGCGGGGCGTTCCACACCGACCTCATGGCGTCGGCCGCTGAACCCCTCAAAGATGTTCTCAGACAGCTGGAGGTGAGCCGACGAGAAGTAAAACCACTTGTAATGATGCGCTGTACCAGCACAGGGCGCCATTGCTACTTGAATTGTTTGATAATTTTCCTATTTTAATTTCTAGATAGAATCCTTATCTTTTATTGGCCAAAATAAATTTTAATATGAATTATTATTTGTACATATTGTTCATATTTTTGCTTGTTATTTATACATTAATATTTATTTAACTTTTTGGCTAGATTACCTTATTTTTTTTACATTTTGATCATTAAAAACATATGACTACATTTGCTCTATACTATTAATCATTTTCATTTTCATGTTTTGCTTGGCATTTCCTCTGCAAACACCAGAATATTTTCTTTAAGTAAAATGTTGCAGTCTCTTTTACATCATTCATATTTTTGCATGTTATTTTTTTTCATATCATTATTATTTACAGTATTTTACTTGTTGTGCATTTTTTTCTCTCTAAAACCACTAAAATCCTAACAGTACTTCATTTTTTTCATTTTTTTTCATCACAAAAGAATATAATTTAATTTAATTTGCGCTATTACAATTTATTCAATTGCCTTTTTTTTTTGGTTAAGCGTTTCTTCTGTAAAAAACATGAGTTTTTTTAAAGTGTATTTTTAAGTATATCGTTGTGGTTTTGTTTATATTATCAATATGTTTGCATGTTGTTTTTAACCACCAGAATCCCAACAATATTTTTCCTATTACAAAATTTAATTAAATTTATTTTGCTTGACTTTTCCTCTGCAATGTTTTTATTTTTTTATTTTTCTGTCAAATGTTGCAGTTTCTTTAATATTATTTTGTTCTGTATTATTATTGTATTATATTCTGTTCTACTAATCTGGGTCACAATTTACGTGTTATCATTATATGCCCTTTTCACTAAATTGTATTTTATTTATCCATTTTCTCCCGATAATCTGAGTCACAGTCTAGATATTATTATTAGATTTCTTAGTATTAATTTAAATATGTATTTGTAATATTTACTATATTTATTTAAATAGTATTATATAATATTACTTTTATTGATTAGATAATTAATAATATTATTACAATTTATTTGGCTTTTACATTTCTAGGATCCCCTTCTTAAAACACCAGAAGCTCACCATTGCCTTAAATGTTTTATTAAATACAATTTTATTAGATCTCATTTTATTTGTCATTTTAGTGATCCATAAGTTCAGTTTTCTAACTCAGGCCTTTACCTGCAGGTGCGACGTCCGGAGATCAACGTGTACTCCAACGTGGACGGCAAACGCTACATGAGCAACAGGCACGTGCGGCGGCAGCTGGTCAAGCAGCTGGTGTCGCCCGTCAAGTGGGAGCAGTCGCTGCACGAGATGTTTGAGCGGGAGCGGGGTCAAAAGTTCCCGCACACCTACGAGGTGGGACCCGGGCGGCAGCTGGGCGCCACGCTGCTCAAGTGCAACCGCAAGGCCTTCGGCGCGTACACGCATGTGGATGTCGTCGTGGCAGACACAGGTTGTGACTGACATTTATTATAATTTTTTTTTATTGAATAAAGAGACAATTTGAAGTAAGAATTATTTTTTTTATTCATGGCAAACAAGCAAAGAGAAAGTCCAGCTCCCTTTTAACGTAAGAAAAGACTGCAGGCCAGCAACAGTCAGCATATTTTTAATGCTGGTTACGGTTAGCACACACGAAGATGCTGATAATGGCCACTAGAGGACAGTAACTTCCTCTTGACATTTGACAGAATCTTTCAACATTCACTCAATTTTAGTTTTTTTTTTTTTTTGTCAGATAAGATAAAGTAGACCGCAGAGACGAACTAATAAAACTTTTTTTTTTTTTCCCTCAAAGTGACCAAAGTCCTGCTTATGGCCTGTTAGACTCCCCACGCCAACTAAGACGCACTAGAACCGAAAGTGCCGCTGTAAGAAAAGCTCCGTTGGTGCACCAGTGGGACACCTGTGATGGAAAAAATAGCCAAATTTAGAGTGGATAAATGTATAATAGTTCACTGAATCTGTATTGTGATTTACCCAGAACTCCGCGCATCCCCCGGGTGCCATCCGGGTCTTCACTGCCCCGCACAAACCCTGCAGCCCCCCTAGAAATCGATGCAAGTCCCTATGCAGAAACCACAACACTCCTCTGTCACTTGTTCAATTCGCCTCACACTTTAAAAGGCATGTTTACCTGCGCACAGGTGATCCGTTTGAATGCCTGGAACCCTGCTCCCGGTCCAGCTGGTCTCCGATGACGGCCAATTGGCGACCCAACGCCCGCATAGACCTGCTTGGCATCCTGGAGGAGGAAGAACAACACAATCGCATCGAACCTTTGGTGTACAGGAAAGGTAATGCAGCTATGAGTCATTTGGGACAAGTGTTCCTACACCAAACTCATCCCACCATGGCCTTTATGGGCCTTGCTTTGTGCACTGGGAGCCAAAAAAATTGAAGGGGGGCTCCTTCCCCAAAGTAATTTTTATGTGAGGGGTGAGCCCGTACCTGAGGGTCCCATCCAACAGATCCCACTGCACGTCTTCGTCACCGTCAGGTCCAGCCTGGGGAGGCGAGACAGCGCGTCTGGGCTCTCGTGTTTGCTCCACCATGTTGTTTACTGCAAGGACAGACACAAAAACTAGTATGCAAAGTAGGGTGTGTGGGCGTGACTCCTAACGTTCATAAACAGGGTGTGTAAACACACAGAAGCAGGGGTCGCGTGATCAGGCTTGGCTGAACAGGCTCGCCCAGGTTTTGAAAAAGTGACATCATCTGTTGTCTCACTTTATTTTTTTCTAATTTAGTTTTAATCAAGCGTTTGTATGTGAAAACACATTTTTAATCAGGCATAATAAAAAGGCCACACAGACGTGCACTTCCTGGCCATGCAAATTCCCAAATCAAACAAACTGCTGGAAATATCAACATATTCTGTGTTTTTCCTCACTCTAACCCAACAATACGATGCTATTTCTACTGTACAAATAAAGTCTAAACGGTTTAAATGCTTATTGTCGTAACAAAGACATGAAGTCATCGCTCAAAGGTCATTTGAACAATCATAAAAATCACTCAGCAGCAGCCAAATAATCTTTTTAGGCGTACAATCCCTTCTTTTTATTTACTTTTTTTTTTTTTAATTAAACAGTACTGTACGTCTCCAAAACAGGTGCACTTACCTAGCCAATAGATTAAAGCGGACGCCGCCCTGTAAGAAACATGGCATCATGATACAAATATAATAATATTATGACACAAATATAATAATAATAATGTCATATTTGTAACTATTTTTTCCTTGTAACTCACCGCAGCGTCCTTTAATCGTGTTGCTCTCGGGTAACTGCCACCAAGCACTCTGGCCACACCTTTACCTGCCTGGGAGGTGCGCAGAGGAAGTTCCTGTTTGTGAATTACCTGTTATCACCTTTTTTTTTTATAAACAAAATCATCCATAAAATGAATACTTTTGGGGGGGAAACAAAAACGCCCTCTTGAAAAAATGTATCAGGTTTTTTAAGTTTCCTTTTATAGCAAATACTGTATGTAAAACTTTATAATAGTTCATGTGAGTGCGAATGTTGTCTGTCTATCTGTGTTGGCCCTGTGATGAGGTGGCGACTTGTCCAGGGTGTACCCCGCCTTCCGCCCGAATGCAGCTGTGATAGGCTTCCAGCGACCCCAAAAGGGACAAGCGGTAGAAAAAAGGGATGGACGGAAGTTCGACCTTGAACATGTTACCTGCCCTCTGCCGGTCACATTATGGTACTGCAAGTCTCTCGAAAAATACCGGAAGTTTGCCATTATGTTTAGAACAATAAACCAAGAAGAACATATTATATTCATCTTTGTTACGTTGATCCTGAGTAATTTGCTTTCAATTTCCAAAAATACATTTATTGTACTTTTTTTTCCACCCCTGAAAATAGACGATGGTGTACTGCTTGCTGCTGGTAGAACTGAAGTACTGCGAGGTTCTTGTGCCGAAAATCAAAGATAGCAACCTAAAAATGTTTGTTAGTAGTACTATGTTGAAAGATTTTTTTTTTTTATACTTCAAAGTCAAAATTCTGAAAGTAAAACCCAAATTTTCGCTGGGCCTTCGTCCCCTTAAGTGAAGACCGTCGGCGGCTATTATTATTATTATTTTTTTTTTTGTATTGTCTCTTAGTTTATTTGGAACATGAACACACTTGCAGTATAATACATCACACAGTTTCACATCATTTCACTTTACATCATGTCCGAAAAGGAGTAGGAAGAAGCAAAGCTTATTTAATCCTACCCCTTTCCCACTTCAGAGCGTTTACAAATATATAGAATCATTTACTGACCTTTTTATATAATAAAATAACATCTGTGAATTAGTATATACAACAATTTTGTAATATTTAATGAATTAATTCAGTCATTATTAACATACTGAGATGAATATCTTATTTTCAATAAGGTTGAAAGTATTTCTCATAATTCTTCTTCTTTGTACTTTGTTTGAACAACCTTACTTTATTGAACAACCTCTTAAACTGGATCATATCAGTACAATGTTTAACTTCTTTACTTAATCAATTCCATCATTTAATTCCACATACTGATATGCTAAAGGTTCTAAGTGTTGTACGTGCATATAAATGTTTTAAATTACATTTTCCTCTAAGGTTATATTTCTCCTCTTTAGTTGAGAAGAATTGTTGTACATTCTTTGGTAGCAGGTTATAGTTTGCTTTGTGCATCATTTGACCAAATCACCGAACTTTAATATTTTTGACTCAATAAACAAAGGGTTTGTATGTTATCTATATCCAACATTATGTATTATTCTAACTGATCTTTTTTGTAACACGGTTAGCGAATGTAGTGCACATTTGTAGTTTTTTCCCCATATTTCTACACAATAACTCAGATATGGTAACACTAGCGAGCAGTAGAGAATATGAAGTGATTTTCGGCGTATTTGGCTTTATTCATTATTGAAATGTTTTTTTGCCACCTTATGTTGTATGTTTTGTATATGAGATTTCCAGTTCATTTGATCATCTATTAATACTCCCAAAAATCTTGTTTCTTTCACCCTTTCAATGTCTACTCCGTCTCTTTGTATTATTTTTGTTTTACTGAGATTCAGAGATAGTCGGGTTATTTTAACAACACTTTTTGTTTATATAAATATGTTGACTCAAACATTTTGTAATATATTAAAGTGCCTCGATTTATCATTAAATGTTCAACATGTATTGTTTGTGTTAAAATGTTAAAAAAATAAAAAAATTAAAAAAAGATTCTTGTGCTGAAAATACACAAGGTCAACTGTGATTTGTGTTTCAGGCGGTTTTTAGAACAAATAAAAATGCTTGAAAGCTACACATAATATCCATGGTTTAATATTGATTCGTTTTTAATAAGCGGTAGAAAAATGGATGGATAGATGGAAGAATTAGACGTCGGTTTACTGCTTCCTGCTGGTGGAACGGAAGTACTGCGAATGTTTTATGCTGAAAATACCGGAAGTCAAACATTATTTGTGTTTCAGACGGGTTTTCTGACAACAACCCAAATTAAGTGTTAAGAATAATATTTATGATATATTATTGGTTATTTTGTTAGTTCTTGTGTAAAACTATAATTAAATAGGCAATGTTGTACCTCGTCCTGCTGGCAGAAGTGAGGTAGTGGCAAGTGCTCATCAACGACGCACCTGCGTTGCTAGGTTATGTGAAAACATCTCACCGGAAGACCAGTCGAATTGTTTCAAATTTGGATTTAAAAAGGTATATTTTAGGTCAACCGCAAATACTTTTATTGTGAAGAGCAGTTCATTTCGTCGGTCATATAACCGGAAAACCAGTCGAATTGTTTCAAATTTGAATTTAAAAAGGTATATTCTATGTCAACCGCAAATACTTTTATTGTGAAGAGCAGTTCATTTCGTCGGTCCGTCTTCCTAGTGACGACCGGATCGATAAGTAGCAGCTTGGCATGCTAAATCAAAACTGTCATGGAGACCTTTTCGCTCTAACTGGAGCAATGCCGAACGACCTCCGTCGCTTTGCCGAGAGCTGAGTCGGTGACCAGGCCGATGAGAGTGCACCAGTGACGGGCCGGGGAAGGGCGAGGTCCAGCCTGCTGGGAGGATGCAGCATCCTGCTAGCCTAGACTGATGACTGGCTGTTTGCACACTTTCATCTGCAGGTAATACATGCATATTACTTGTAGGTGTGTCATCATTATATACATTAAAGGCCTGAAATGCGATTTTTTTATTTAAACGGGGATAGCAGGTCCATTCTATGTGTCATACTTGATCATTTCGCGATATTGCCATATTTTTGCTGAAAGGATTTAGTAGAGAACATCGACGATAAAGTTCGCAACTTTTGGTTGCTGATTAAAAAAAAGCCTTGCCTGTACCGGAAGTAGCAGACGATATGCGCGTGACGTCACAGGTTGTGGAGCTCCTCACATCGGCACATTGTTTACAATCATGGCCACCAGCAGCGAGAGCGATTCGGACTGAGAAAGCGATGATTTCCCCATTAATTTGAGCGAGGATGAAAGATTTGTGGATGAGGAAAGTGAGAGTGAAGGACTAGAGGGAAGGGGGGTTACCCACATATGCGGTCCTCTCCAAGGTTTCTCATAGTCATTCACATCGACGTCCCACTGGGGTGAGTTTTTCCCTGCCCTTATGTGGGCTTTGTACCGAGGATGTCGTTGTGGCTTGTGCAGCCCTTTGAGACACTTGTGATTTAGGGCTATATAAATAAACATTGATTGATTGATTGATTGAAGTGGGAGCGATTCAGATAGGGAAGATGCTGTGAGAGTCGGGTGGGACCTGATATTCAGCTGGGAATGACTAAAACAGTAAATAAACACAAGACATATATATACTCTATTAGCCACAATACAACCAGGCTTATATTTAATATGCCACAAATGAATCCCGCATAACAAACACCTCCCCCCTCCCGTCCATATAACCCGCCAATACAACTCAAACACCTGCACAACACACTCAATCCCACAGCCCAAAGTGCAGTTCACCTCCCCTAGGTTAATAAAGCACATATATTTCCCCAAAGTCCCCAAAGTTACGTACGTGACATGCACATAGAGGCACGCATGTACGGGCAAGCGATCAAATGTTTGGAAGCCGCAGCTGCATGCGTACTCACGGTACCGCGTCTGCGCATCCAACTCAAAGTCCTTTTGGTAAGAGTCTCTGTTGTTCCAGTTCTCTACAGGCCAATGGTAAAGCTTGACTGTCATCTTCCGGGAATGTAAACAATGAAACACCGGCTGTGTTATCCCGCACAACAGTCAGGGGGTGCATTCTACGGCGGGGGTGCGTTATCCGGCACAACACCTGTACACCAATACACCGCTTCCCACCTAAAGCTTTCTTCTTTGCTGTCTCCATTGTTCATTGAACAAATTGCAAAAGATTCACCAACACAGATGTCCAGAATACTGTGGAATTTTGCGATGAAAACAGACGACTTAATAGCTGGCCACCATGCTGTCCCAAAATGTCCTCTACAATCCGTGACGTCACGCGCAGGCGTCATCATACCGAGACGTTTTCAGCAGGATATTTCGCGCAAAATTTAAAATTGCACTTTAGTAAGCTAACCCGGCCGTATTGGCATGTGTTGCAATGTTAAGATTTCATCATTGATATATAAACTATCAGACTGCGTGGTCGGTAGTAGTGGGTTTTAGTAGGCCTTTAAATGTATTGTGTTGTGCCACCCCAGGGGGAGGCAAGATGGCCGGTAAGGTGAAGTGGGTGACAGACATTGAGAAGTCAGTGCTCATCAATAACTTTGAGAAGAGGGACTGGATTCCAGTGACAGAAACCGAAGACTGGAATTTTTACTGGTATGTTTATGATTTCAAAAATGGCCGGCTACTTTGCAAATAAACCCCTGATCCCTGCGTGCGTCTGCAGGATGAGCATCCAAACCATCAGGAACGTCTTCAGCGTGGACACGGGCTACCGCTTGACTGACGAGCAGATGGTCAACCACTTCCCTAACCACTACGAGCTGACCAGGAAGGACCTGATGATCAAGAACATCAAGCGCTACCGCAAGGAGCTGGAGAAGGAAGGGAGCCCGCTGGCAGAGAAGGACGAGAACGGGAAATACATCCATCTCGGTGAGAGAGGATGGGAGTCCTGTCCATGATGGCCGCGCGGGTTACTGTTTGTATGTGTGCGCACAGATTTTGTCCCGGTGACGTTCATGCTCCCTGCGGATTACAATCTCTTTGTGGAGGAATTCCGCAAGAACCCATCCAGCACCTGGATCATGAAGCCCTGCGGGAAGGCGCAGGGAAAGGGCATCTTCCTCATCAACAAGCTTTCCCAGATCAAAAAGTGGTCCCGGGACAGCCGCACGTCCTCGTAAGATCCCCCCCCTAAGAATACAGTGTCTTATTTTGGAATTATAATGATGGCATGTGTCTCTTCAGGTTCATGGCGGCCTCTAGTGGCAAGGAGGCCTACGTCATCTCTGTTTACATCGACAATCCTCTTCTCATCGGAGGGAAGAAGTTTGACCTGCGTCTCTACGTTCTAGTCACCACATATCGGCCGCTCAAATGCTACATGTGTGACCCTCCCCACCCACACACACACACACACACACACACACACACACCTGGATAGTTGAACTATGACAACAGGCGACAATAAAAGCACATAATCCTTTTAAATGTATCGTCAGGTACACGCTGGGGTTCTGCAGGTTCTGCACGGTGAAGTACACGCCGAGTACGAGCGAGCTGGACAACATGTTTGTGCATCTCACTAATGTTGCCATCCAAAAACATGGAGTAAGTCAGCCTGCACAACTACGATCATAATAAAGCTGACTCTTACATTGGACCGCTGTCCTCATCCGATGCAGGACGACTACAACCACGTCCACGGCGGCAAGTGGACCGTCAGTAACCTGCGTCTGTACTTGGAGAGCACCAGAGGAAAGGAGGTGACCAGTCACCTCTTTGACCAGATCCATTGGATTATGGTGCAATCCTTAAAGGCTGTGGCTGTAAGGTTGCATAAACACACACATTCCTATCAAATATTGTCACTGTTAAACATTTGTTTTTTATATATACACACACACACACACACACACGGGTGATTCAAAAAGAACACGCGTGTACATAACTTTGAGTATTTATTTCATGCTTTACAAGTGCTCAATATGGCCACCACCGGTCAGGGGCGCCGAAAAGGGGGGGTAAAGGAGACGGATTCTAGGGGCCCATGATGGAAGGGGGCCCAGAGAGGCCCCTAATGATGATGAAATTATAATACAGAAAAAATAATGACACTGTGTTGGGGGCCCTGTAAAATCCCTAGCGGCGCCCCTGCCACCGGTAGCACGGACAACATCAAGCAAACAAAACGCCTTCTGTTGAGGAGTCGCCATTTGAGGGTAAATAAACACGTGGTCTTCTGACAAATGAACGGCTGTGAAAGGATTACGTGAACACAACTGGGAAATTGTAACACAATAAAACTTGGATAACTCCTGTATCAAATAACCATTGATTCAGTCTATTACAATGCTTTAGAACTGAATAAATGCGTGCTGATTTTGGTGTATTCTTTTTGAATCACGATGTGTATATATATATATATATATATATATATATATATATATATATATATATATATATATGTATGTGTGTATGTATATATATATATATATATATGTGTGTATGTATATATATATATATATATATATATATATATATATATATATATATGTGTATATATATATTTATATATATATGTGTATATATATGTATATATATATGTGTGTGTATATATATATATATGTGTGTATATATATATATATATGTGTATATATATATATATATATATGTGTGTATATATATATATATATGTGTATATATATATATATATATATATATATATATATATATATATATACATACACATACATACAGTACAGGCCAAAAGTTTGGACACACCTCATTCAATGTGTTTTCTTTATTTTCAGGATTATTTACATTGTAGATTGTCTGAAGGCACTGAAGTCATCAACACTATGAATGAACACATGTGGAGTTATGTACTTAACAAAAAAAAAGTGAAATAACTGAAAACATGTTTTATATTCTAGTTTCTACATAATAGCCACCCCTTGCTCTGATTACTGCTTTGCACACTCTTGGCATTCTCTCGATGAGCTTCAAGAGGTAGTCACCATAAATGGTTTTCGCTTCACAGGTGTCATAGTTTTGATGCCTTCAGTGACAATCTACAATGTAAATATTCATGAAAATAAAGAAAACACATTGAAATTAGAAGGTTTGTCCAAACTTTTGGCCTGTACTGTATATATATATATATATATATATATATATATATATATATATATATGTACACACACTGACAACAATGATATAACGAGTGTTTTTCCACATTGCTGCTGCAATTTCTTTATATTATAAATACTCCTCCCATTTATGCTCTTTTTTTTCAGCCTGTGATGAACAACGACAAACATTGTTTCGAGTGTTATGGCTATGACATCATAATTGATGACAAGCTCAAGCCATGGCTCATCGAGGTGGGTCTAACGGAGCTTAAAAAAAAAATCTAATATAATAGAACAACATTCTAGTCATGAAAATAAAAAAAATACAGACAGCGTCTCCGCCATGTTTGTTTTGGGACGCGACAATGCTAATACCGGATGTAGCAATCTCAGCTAAGGACGCCGCTCTCGTGGACGTATTGTCTTAGTTTAGCCTGCTTGTGCTAATCCTGACTATCGTACTTGATATTTTATATAGCGTGTATACTGCGAGCTCAGATTTGGTGATAGGTAACATACCTAGAAAACATACGAACTTCATATACATGGCCTTCGATAGCTCAGTTGGTAGAGCGGAGGACTGTAGTGGTTTATGCCGACATCCTTAGGTCGCTGGTTCAAATCCGGTATTTTTCATTTTTTAAATAATTAATTATATGTACGGTATTAACTACCCCTATTCTACAATCATCATTCTGCGATATTGAGTGAAGTAATAACATTGACAGGAGTCTACTTGTCCTAAAATACTACAGTAAGATAATAAATAGATTGCTTTGCCAAAAATAAATATTTTGCTATGCATAGAGTCAAGAGCATAGATAACAATCATGCTTGCACAATGACTCACCTTGGGCGGTTCTTTAAACCTGTATTTTGTATGTGCTGAAGGCGTGTCTTTAACAACTCCCAGGCTACCTGTGTGCTTGTAGGGTCATTTACTGTATTTAGGATCAAACAATACAATTGCAATCTGCTATTCAAATGCTAAAGTGTCTGTTGGGATTGTGCCAGGTCAACGCGTCCCCCTCGCTGACCTCCAGCACAGCCAACGACCGCATCCTCAAGTACAACCTCATCAACGATACGCTCAACATCGTCACGCCCAACGGCGAGATGCCAGACTACCGCTGGAATCGCAGCCCGCCGCGAGACGCCCTGGGCAACTATCAAGTTCTGTGAGTGCTCAGTACTGTACATGCGTCTGTACCACGAGATGGTGCCATAGATCCTTACACGTACATTTTAGAATAAGCACTCATCTTAAAAGGGGTCCTATTATGATTTTTTTTAATCAACATTTAAAACACGTCTTTGTGGTCTACACATGTAATGGTGGTTCTTTGCTCAACATTTTGTTGTGTTTTACAGACAGTTTGCGAGCCGCTTTCTGACTGTCTCTTCAGGATGCGCCGTTTTGTGGGCGGTCTTATTTACATGGCTCCTCTTCGATTGTGTCCTCTCCACATCGTCCATTTTGTCATTTTTAGCGCTTCCATAGCGAGACCACAGATAGATATAAATTCAAACTATAAACTACCGGTAATTTGTATTAAAAATGGCAACAGCGGAGGATGCATGTGCATGAACAAGCCAGTCCGCCCCACAACAAGAGGGTAGAGAAAAAGAAGGAACTTACTGACTACAATGACGGACTCGTGCAAAGCACTTTGTATACATTTATACCATATATGGATAATCTGTTGACATCACAAGTGTGAAAAACGTCACAGGACAGAGCAACTTCTAAACAGCTTGTTTGGAGGAAGGTTTTATAAATGGCTCCGTCATGCCTCCTTGGTTTGATTTCGGGACTTATGCAGATCCCAAATACACAAAGACAGGTAACAATAGGTAAGAAAAGTTGGTTTTGCATAATAGATCCCTTTTAAGCGCCATGTGTGTCGTGACCTTCGATGGGCTTGTATACATCTATATATATCTAATCATGATTTATATTACCTTGCATACATGCAACTCTATATACTGTATGTACTGTCATGGTCAAAATGTTTCATACACTTGTAAAGAACATAATGTCATGGCTGTCTTGAGCAGTGTTGGGACTAACGCGTTACAAAGCCGTTACTATCGGCGGTAAATAGTAATCTAACGCGTTATTTTTTATATTCAGTAACTCAGTTACCGTTACTACATGATGCGTTACTCCGTTATTTTGCGTTATTTTTTATGTAGTATCGGCTAGAAACTGAGAAGGTATGAGTGTTTTATTGCAGCGCTGCAGAAGAGGCGACAAGAAAGAGGCATGCCGCGCGCTGTCTGTGTGAATGTGTGTGTGTGGGAGGGGGCGTGTCTGTGTTTACTAATAAAACATCATGGCGAAGCCCGAAGCCGAGTTTCTTAAAATGGAGATATTTTCAGTACTTTTCTTTTGTCGACCACAAAGAAAATTACATTTTAGTTGTGTCTTCGATCAAAGATCCTATCCTAGCAATTCAAATCTGCTGAAACCGCTACAAAAACAACATGCTTCGACGAATCTAGTAAAGAGACACACTTGATTGATTGATTGAGACTTTTATTAGTAGGTTGCACAGTGAAGTAAATATTCCGCACAATTGAGCACTAAATGGTAACACCCGAATACGTTTTTCAACTTGTTTAAGTCGGGGTCCACTTAAATTGATTCATGATACAGATATATACTATCATATATACTATCATCATAATACAGTCATCACACAAGATCATCACATTGAATTATTTACATTATTTACAATCCGGGGTGTGGAGGTGGGTGGGGGGTGGGGTTGGGTTTGGTTGTTATCATCAGTCATCAACAATTGAGAACAGAGAAATGGATATTGGAACAGTGTAGGTCTGACTTGGTAGGATATGGACAGCAAGTAGTGGGCAGAGAGAGAGAGAGAGAGATCAGGAGGCATAAGAAAAAGTGTCTGCATTTGATTGTTTACATTTGATTATTAACAATCCGGGGAGGGTGTTAGTTTAGGGTTGTAGCTGCCTGGAGGTGAACTTTTATTGCGGTTTTGAAGGAGGATAGAGATGCACTTTCTTTTATACCTGTTGGGAGCGCATTCCACATTGATGTGACTTCACCTCCACCTCCAACAGCGGCTGGATTTTAACGAGGCACTGCACACAGAAGGTACACACACTGTCAATTCTCTTATATACTCTTTCATTCCAGACTTCTAGAGTGTTTGATTATCACTTTACTCTAAATGTTTAGACTATAAAGTTCACAACATAAAGAGGGATGCTAGTGGGCCAGGCCAATCTTTCCTTTTCTCTAAACTAAGTGAAGAAATGTGTAGAGTGTTCTGGGCTTCAGACATGATTTTATTTCAGAATTCCTTGAGATAAAAAAATGCCTGGTTAGGCTTTGTGTATGTAGTGTGTGCCTTCCTTGCTTTACAGCTATGTTGTTATTATGCTCTTTGTTACTTATGTATGTTATATTGCAGCTATTTCAAAATAGTTTTGTCAATTTGTTCTGGCCAGAAACAAATTGGCCTTTGAAACTTATCTTTGTCTTTGTGTGTTGTATGTAGACCACATTGCTTAGCAGAGTTCAGTGATGCAAATGTATGTCAATTTGATCAACACATTGTATTATTCTCCAGTGCAATAACAGTACTGAAATGAAGGTTAAAAGGGCATTAAATGGGGCCTTAAAAAAAAAAAAAAAAAACATATATAAGTAACTAAATAGTTATTTTTCACAGTAACGCATTACTTTTTGGTTTAAGTAACTGAACTAGTAACTGAGTTACTTTTGAAATAAAGTAACTACCGTAGTAACTGTAACTACCGGTAGTTACTGGTTTTCAGTAACTAACCCAACACTGGTCTTGAGTTTCCAATAATTTCTACAACTCTTATTTTGTTGTGATAGAGTGGTTGGAGCACATACTTGTTGGTCACAAAAAACATTCATGAAGTTTGGTTCTTTTATGAATTTATTATGGGTCTACTGAAAATGTGACCAAATCTGCTGGGTCAAAAGTATACATACAGCAATGTTAATATTTGGTTACATGTCCCTTGGCAAGTTTTACTGCAATAAGGTGCTTTTGGTTGCCATCCACAAGCTTCTGGTTGACTTGTTGACCACTCCTCTTGACACAGTTGGTGAAGTTCAGCTAAATTTGTTGGTTTTCTGACATGGACTTGTTTCTTCAGCATTGTCCACACATTTAAGTCAGGACTTTGGGAAGGCCATTCTAAAACCTTAATTGTAGCCTGATTTAGCCATTCCTTTACCACTTTTGACTTATGTTTGGGGTCATTGTCCTGTTGGACCACCCAACTGCGCCCAAGACCCAACCTCCGGGCTGATGATTTTAGGTTGTCCTGAAGAATTTGTTTTCATTATCCCATTTACTCTCTGTAAAGCACCAGTTCCATTGGCAGCAAAACAGGCCCAGAGCATAATACGACCACCACCATGCTTGACGGTAGGCGTGGTGTTTCTGGGATTAAAGGCCTCACCTTTTCTCCTCCAAACATATTGCTGGGTATTGTGGCCAAACAGCTCAATTTTTGTTTCATCTGAGCACAGAACTTTCCTGCAGGAGGTCTTATCTTTGTCCATGTGATGTCAGAAGAAACAAAAATTGAGCTGTTTGGCCACGATACCCAGCAATATGTTTGGAGGAGAAAATGTTATTCAACAAATAACACAAAAACAACCTATTCACAACATCCAGTAAGCTATGTAGAGTAATATATAATGTATAAGAACATTTATATTTGCACATAAAATGTTACATTACACACTATTTACACTGTATATAAAAGCAGAGCCAGGTAATTGGACAAAGATGGATTACAATGGGCTGGAGGTATGTAAGTGAAATCAAAAGAAGATTTTATGCCTACTTCCTCATTATTCTTTACCACTGCTCTTTGGAAAGTGACTCGGGGTAATTTTTAAGACAATACTGAGGGCAAAATAACAATAGCATGTGTTTAATGGATAACACTTTGGTTACTACCAAATAGGGCGACATTTGACAAATACGAGCCTTCTTACTAGGGGTGTGGGAAAAAATCGGTTCGAGTTCGAATCGCGATTCTCACATTGTGCGATTCAGAATCAATTCTCTTTTTTAAAACATCTATTTTTTATTATTATTATTTTTTATTTATTTATTTATTTTTAATTAATCAATCCACCAAAACAATACACAGCAATACCATAACAATGCAATCCAATTCCAAAACCAAACCCGACCCAGCAACACTCAGAACTGCAATAAACAGAGCAATTGAGAGGAGACACAAACACGACACAGAACAAACCAAAAGTAGTGAAACAAAAATGAATATTATCAAGAACAGTATCAATATTAGTTACAATTTCAACATAGCAGTGATTAAAAATCCCTCATTGACATTATCATTAGACATTTATAAAAACATTTTAAAAAAAGAACATTAGTGTCACAGTGGCTTACACTTGCATCGCATCTCATAAGCTTGACAACACACTGTGTCCAATATTTTCACAAAGATAAAATAAGTCATATTTTTGGTTCATTTAATAGTTAAAACAAATTTACATTATTGCAATCAGTTGATAAAACATTGTCCTTTACAATTATAAAAGCTTTTTACAAAAATCTACTACTCTGCTTGCATGTCAGCAGACTGGGGTAGATCCTGCTGAAATCCTATGTATTGAATGAATAGAGAATTGTTTTGAATCAGGGAAAAAAAATCGTTTTTGAATCGAGAATCGTGTTGAATTGAAAAAAAAAAAGATTTTGAATCGAATCGTGACGCCAAGAATCGATATTGAATCGAATCGTGGGACACCCAAAGATTCACAGACCTACTTATTACCTTTCAATCCACGAAAGTTCGCTTTGGAGGCGGGACAAAACAAAGTTGTTATTCGCGTTGTGATTGGGCAACCAGAAGATGGAGCGAGACATTTGATAGGCGTTTGGAAAGATGGATCCCGTTGTGTGATTGGCCACAGATAAATAGACTCTGCTTGGTGATTGGCCTAGCAAAGATGGACTTGACGATTGGCTGTCACATAGATACCATCGACTGCCGGCGAGCGAGCTATTAGCAGTTAAAACACTGGTAAATTAAACTAGCTGCAATTTACGACATGTGTTGGAACACATCACACTTTTTAAAAGGAAAAGAGGACGAAAAAAAACAAACACTATTTATAAGTCAGCCTTGGCCAGGATTCGAACCAGCTTTTATTCCCTTTTCTCTCTCTCCCACAACTGTCCTGTTTGAAGATATGGGTCTGCTGGTTCAAATCCGGCTAAAATGCTTCAATTTTGACTCTGAAGCAGGGAAAATTCAATAATCTAACCTTGTTGACAGGTATGACGAGGAGCAGGCGCAGGTCGAGAATGCCGACCTGCGGAGCCGCTCCGGTCAGTCGCTGGGGTCAAAGGGCACCAAGGTCAACACGGGCGTCCGTCCCGCCGCAGCCACCTGGAAGTGAGGCAAGTCTACTGACGACTCTGACGTGCCTCACAAAACCCCAGATGCGGAAATAACATTTATATCCAGAGTTCAGCCTTTTGTATTTGTCTGCTTGCTGTTGGATTGTGCCTTCAATGGACGGACGACACTTTTCTACCATTTAAACGCTGCCTCTGGATACTCATAATCATGCCTTGGTTGTTTTTGGCAAATACTACTGTCTTGTTTTTTTTTGTTGAGTTTTTTTGTAAGTCCAGAAAATGAGTGCAGAAAACAAGAAAAAATGCAGACAAAAAAGTTAACATGAAACATGGAAGGATGTTTCACTCTTTTTTTAAAAAAAAAACAATTTATTAATTTTATTGCCATTAAAGTGTTGAAGTCCTTAAATGATTTTAAAATGAATAAAATATTTAATGAAATACATATTGTGTCATGAGTTATATTTATAAAATTCAGCTCAATAAAGCAAATGAAAAATGTATCAATTTTGGTGTGTTGGCCTTTTAAAGTGTAAATAATATCTTGTTTATGTACAGCAGGGGTGTCAAACTCGTTTTCATTGAGTGCCACGTCGCAATTAGGGTGTCCCTCAGAGTATATACAGTGAATATATATGAATATAAACATATAATAGCCTTGTTACACAATTTGCATCTTTTTGGTGGATAACTTTCTTTGGAATCGTAAGTCAAGATGACGAACAGATATAAGTATTTATTTTTGATAGCCCCAAAATAAAAATATGTCAAATTAAAGTAAAAATAATTATATTAACGTATAGAACATAATTACATGCAATACATTTCTCTGTTATTATTATTTTCTGTTAAATTAAAAGAACAAATACATTATGCCAGAAAGTGATTTATTATTTTCAGCCTTTTGCAGGCCACATGATATATTGTGGTGGCACATAAATAATGCGGCAGACCACATAAAATTATTTGGCGGACCACATTATATGACATGCCTGGCAGGTCACATTAAATGACATGGCAGGGCTCCATTAAATGACAAGGCGGGCCACGTACAAACAACGTGGTAGGCCACATGAAATAATGTACAGGCCCACATAAAATGACATGCCGGGCCACAATAAGTGAAGTGGCGGGCCAGATCTGGCCCCCGGGCCTTGAGTTTGACACCTGTGATTTAGAGCATTGATAGGTGTGATTATTAGTTGTACTATTTGACAGTTATTTATTTGGGCAGCACGGTGATACAGGGGTTAGTGCATGTGCCTCACAATACAAAGGTCTTGAGTAGTCCTGAGTTCGATCCCAGGCTCAGGATCTTTCTGTGTGGAGTTTGCATGTTCTCCCCGTGACTGCGTGGGTTCCCTCCGGGTACTCCGGTTTCCTCCCACCGCCAAAAACATGCACCTGGGGATAGGTTGATTGGCAACACTCAATTGGCCCTAGTGTGTGAATGTGAGTGTGAATGTTGTCTATCTATCTGTGTTGGTCCTGTGATGATTAAAGTTAAAAGTTAAAGTACCAATGATTGTCACACACACACTAGGTGTGGCGAAATTATTCTCTGCATTTGACCCATCACCCTTTATCACCCGCTGGGTGGTGAGGGGAGCAGTGAGCAGCAGCGGTGGCCGCGCCCGGGAATCATTTTTGGTGATTTAACCCCCAATTCCAACCCTTGATGCTGAGTGCCAAGCAGGGAGGTAATGGGTCCCATTTTTATAGTCTTTGGTATGACTCAGCCGGGGTTTGAACTCCCAACCTACCGATCTCAGGACGGACACTCTAACCACTAATGTGGCGACTTGTCCAGGGTGTACCCCGCCTACCGCCCGAATGCAGCTGAGATAGGCTCCAGCGACCCCCCGCGACCCCAGAAAGGGACAAGCGGTAGAAAATGGATGGATGGATGGATGGATGGACAACTAAATGCGTGCATTTTTTAAGTAAGAACAACATTTTTAGAGGATAATAAGTCCCTAATTATTTTTAATAACATTGTTATTTCTTGAACAGGTGCGGCAGAAAAGGGATGGATGGATTAAAATGCATGAGAATGTTTTATATTTTGAACGTTATTTTTAACATTGTGATTACCAGCAGAATTATTCATTACTTATTGTGTTAAGCAATGTCAACTAAGATTTATCTGAGAGCCAGATGCAATCATCAAAAGAGCCACATCCGGCTCTAGAGCCATAGGTTCCCTACCCCTGGTCTATATACTCCCACGGAGATTCTAACACAGCTACGTGTAAAAATAAGGCCAAAGTGTACATTTATCTCCCTTTTTAATTGAACGATTTAGATTTTACCATTCGGTTTCACAGATTTACAAAACAACGCAACTTTCTCATTTCCCTCAAGGAAACTACCTGAATTTCCCAATTATAACTTTAACGGATGTGACGTCGGCCAAGTGTGCCTCTCCTAAGTTCGATCAGATTTTACGATTCCAACTCTTGTCTCAGATCGCCACTGTTTCACCCCTAAATTATTATATCTAATCGCAACTTTGAATTATGAGCATGTCGGTTTTGATAAAGTGTGGGCAGTCATGGGGAAACACCGCTACACAACTGGCGTCTTATTTTGAAAAGATGCAACCGGATATCGCTGTGAGACACTGTGGCGCAACTGACGGCGGCGTCGGTCAGTCAGTCGATCGATGGTACTCCAGCCTCTTTCTTTGAACAACGGTGGAAAACGTTCTAATACAGGGCAGCAATAAAACAACCTCCAAATTAGACATAAAATCATCGGTTTGAGTGAACCCGTCCAAGGTAAGAACGCAACACGTGTTTATTTGGTGTATTTTAACTTTTCTTTCTACATCTCAAGCTAGGTTGCTAGCAGTAGGGAGGGCAGGGCTAACGATAAAGTTTCGAAAATATGCTTTGTAGGCTTTTTATTTCTTAAAATAACCTCTCACTGAATTCAAATGTTGATTTTTACAAAAGTTGTATCGCAACTCTGACGATAAATTGGATACAGGCCGCTGAAAGGTCCACAATACCAACACAATACAGTGGAATATTCTGACATCAGAAATGGCGTTAAAGGTAATATGAGTGAATAATATAAATATTAATATAGGATACTAATTGAGTCAATTTAGTTTATAGCGGTGAAGGGCGTGGCAGGTTTCCACAAACCACCTCCTGGTCGTGTCCTGTCACCGTGTGGGACACAACATTAGGCACACCTGCACAATCAAAATATAAACATAATAACCATCAAATATAATTGAGGCTGTCAGATAAATATAATTTGAAGTTGTACTAGTGTGTCCATGGTGTTGTTTTGTCATAGCAGTAGTGAAAGATTCATGCTTCCTTTTTTCTGGAAGCTGCACATTTCCACCCACAAGGACGAATCTTGGTCATTTTTTTTGGTTTACCTTAAAATGCAACTTGCAATTTTGCTCAGTTACATTTTTTAAACCAGTGTTTTGTGCCGCGGCGCACACTAGTGTGATACAGTCTGGTGTGCCGTGGGAGATTATCTAGTTTCACCTATTTGGGTTAAAGATATTTTTGCAAACCAGTAATTATAGTCTGCAAATGATGTGTTGTTGTTGAGTGTCGGTGCTGTCTAGAACTCGGCAGAGTAACCATGTAATACTCTTCCATATCAGTAGGTGGCAGCCGGTAGCTAATAGCTCTGTAGATGTCGGAAACAGCAGGAGGCAGTGTGCAGGTAAAAAGGTATCTAATGCTTAAACCAAAAATAAACAAAAGGTGAGTGCCCCTAAGAAAAGGCATTGAAGCTTAGGGAAGGCTATGCAGAACGAAACTAAAACTGAACTGGCTACAAAGTAAACAAAAACAGAATGCTGGACGACAGCAAAGACTTACTGTGGAGCAAAGACGGCGTCCACAAAGTACATCTGAACATGACATGACAATCAACAATGTCCACACAAAGAAGGATAAAAACAACAATCAATATTCTTGATTGCTAAAACAAAGTAGATGCGGGAAATATCGCTCAAAGGAAGACATGAAACTGCTACAGGAAAATACCAAAAAAAGAGAAAAAGCCACCAAAATAGGAGCGCAAGACAAGAACTAAAACACTACACACAGGAAAACAGCAAAAAACTCAAAATAAGTCACGGCGTGATGTGACAGTACACCTACGGTACTTTGAGACAAGAGCTATAGTGATGCATGCTTGGTTATGGTTTGAATTCATATCCATCAATTGCGACAACGACTTTTTACTGTCAACTGAGTTTCATTTTTTAATCATTTCTGCTGGTGGTGTGTCTCCGGATTTTTTCAACAAAAAAATGTGCCTTGGCTCAAAAAAGGTTGAAAAACACAGTTTTCAACCAATAATACAACTAGAACTCCACTGGGTAGCTTATGTTACAGTTGGTGGTTTAACAGAACATGTACATATTTCAAATGTCTATATCTTTTACAATCACTAATTATATCTAGACTATACGTAGAAGGTGGTATCGCGATTCTTCCATATGTCTTGTGCGTATGGAAAACATTGACAATAAAATACTTTTTGAAGTTTGATATAACCTGTAAGTACATTGATTAATAATTGCTCGTCGCCCGAGGAATTTGTTTGGCGTCGAAGCTGTCTTTTCCACACATAGGATAGGATAGACTTTTATTTATCCCACCATGGGAATGGAAATTATGTGGTTGCAGTACAGATTGGAAAAGTCCACAAAAATAAGGCTGAAACACATGTAAACAAGAGGGAAAATTAAAGAACACAAAGGACTTAAGAGTACAGAACTGATGCAACCCGCTGCTATTTCAGCAGTGCCATTTCTATTTCACATGCAGCTACAAAAGTAAAACACAACAAAAAAAAACAAAAAAATAAGCAATATATAATACATATTGCGTACATACCATTACACCATGTATTGACAGACGACAAAACTAAAACACCACATGCAGGGAGTGCAAGCGCACACACACACACACACACACACACACACACACACACACACACACACACACACACACACACACACACAAAAGCAGTCCACGAAATGCAGCTAACTATTCACAGTCATGTTGTTACGAGATGCTACACATTCAGCGATAGCTAATGTTAGCAAGACATATCGCTAACATTAGCTATCAACACACAAAATCAACACACAAAGCTAAAGTGTGTTAGTACGTACAGAAGTACAGAGTAGGAGGAACTCGTTTATTTAATCCTACCCCTGCTCCAGCTGTTATTGTATTTACATTTTCTAAACTATAACAGATACAACTAACTGGAAATAAGTAAATACATACATCCAGAATGTAATAAATGACACCTTATTAGGACTATTTGAATATCATTTTAATAATTTTTTTTTTATCACTTGATTTAATTGTGTGTTTTTGTTTTTGAGCCCTGGTCATTTGAGTTATTTAAGTTATTTTTATACTTGTCTTGGATTAGCTCTTTTTTTAAAGGGCTATACAAATAAATTAGTCTCGGATTTCCTTATTGAATGATAAAAAAATGTATTCAAGAAACATATCATACAGCATTTGCCTTCCATATACCTTGTACACGTCGGTATGCTTGTACTGTTACCTAACTTGGTTGAAATCCTTGAGAGCCAGAGTCCTCTGCAGTGGACATTTGTGCTCTCCATATTAGGGTACTTTTTTTTTCCATATTTGTAACCACTATCCACTGCTGAAGACACTGGGTCTCAGAGGATATTAGTACATTGTTTGATTTCCTTGCTCAAGATATTCCACAATTTTACTCCGCGTATTGACATTCTATAAGGTAGTATTCTTTCCTGATGTTTTAAATGTAATTTGACTTCATCTTGCTAACTTTAGAGAGGGTATTCCAATCCTTTAATACTGCTTCTGTGTGTACGTGTGGAAATGCATTCTTAGGGAGTGACTAATGTGTGAATCCATGAACTGCAACGCCAGAAAGTGTCTGACAGGTCATTGAACGCATCACTGCGCGAACAGGGGCTTCCCCAGGAAAAAGAGTGCAGGCTGTCTGTCCCGTACTCCGCCATGCAACTCTCAGTTTCCCTCCATTATGTTCTTCTATAAGCTTCTGGCGAGCGCAGTGGAAAGTGCTTGAACCTGTGGAACAAATGCCTTTGTGTTTTTTGTAGCAGAGCCCACCATATTGTCCTCGCTCCTACAGCTGTTGGGCCCACATGAGGACGGCACAGGGGGCACAAACTCAAGGGCACGACCTTGCGCTCCAGTGCATGCTTTCGTTCGTTCTGTCGGCGCTTGCTCGGGTCTCTGCGACGTCCCGCTGAGAAAGCACAGGAGGGATTGATGGGCTCGGCAACTTATTAAGCGACAAAAGCAGGAAGTGGAAACAGAACTTCCTCTTACACGTGATCAGGGCTGCTTGTTGTGTAACGCTTATTCTGGAACTACCCTGACTGATGACTTAGAGTGTTTGCCTGGTTTTGAATCCCTAAAGAAATGGACCATTTCCTGATTGGGCCTCAGTGAACCAAACTGGTTTACGAAGGCCCTAAAACAGCCTTTCTTGACCTTAATGGAGCCAAGGCACATGTTTCACATTAGAAAAATCAAACCACCAAGCAAATATGTTGTGTGAATGGCAACAGGTGGATACAATAATGAATGATGTACCTACTGTCAGTTACTAGAAGAACATTGAATTGTTCTGCCTGTCACAACAGGTTGTATTCACCTGACTTCACGTCAAGCTCATTAGATATGCAAGGTTCGAAGTGGTGGTCAAGCGAGCGTCTGTTGTCAAAGCCGCCTTTATCTAAGAAAAATGGACCTATGCTTGCCTTGTTTTAGGCTGTTGGAACCATTCAAATTGCGAAAAGGATACATGTTTCTTCAGAGATCTTTAAGAGGTAAAAATGAAAGAGTGCAAGAGTTTACAAAGTGAGTAACGCACTAATTTACAGTGATCACTTTGTTAAAGGTTTGTTTGATATACTTTTAATGTTTAGCATTTCCCATTTAACTGTTGTCTTGATAATATTTGTATTTTATCTTGTTTTTGCTACGAATCTTTCGCAAACCACCAACTCGGCAAGTCAAAATTAATTGAAAGCGAATGTGAGCAAAACCTAAACGAGTTAAGCTTTTACCAAAAGCAGCAATCAAAAATGAAGCGTTCAGTACATGCACAATGTTGAGATGTATAGTTATATTTTGATGAAGACGGGAAAAACAGTGCATACTCGTAACGACTCGTAACAAGGCAACATGGCGGAACTGACCCTAGCTGTGAGTTGTGATCACTTCCTCATCTTCTTTCACAACCAGCCAGGTCTTCAGTAGTATCTCCGATTATTTTTATGAGTGGTTTACATAATGGTAAAATGAAAAACAGAGTGCTACCTGCAGTTTGTTTACAAGGACGCGTTCTCGCAAGACGCAACATTAAATCATGAAATGCAACCTTACCTGGGAAAAAAATTATGCATGATTTATCCAGGAGAGTCTTGGTTCCAATTTCTTTGACCCAGCCTCACAAAGAAGTTGCAGGCCTCCATGCGTTTCCAAGTTTTCATTTGTTTTGTCGCGTAGAATGACATCTGGACTAGATAGTTTGACATGTCTAGGAACGCGATCAACGATAATCCTTGAAATCACTCGACAAATCTTTTTTTGATAAAAAAAAATAAAAATGTTTTGCTGGTATTTGCTTCTAGCAGTAATATCTAGGCCGCTTGCGTACTTGGATAGTTCGCACACTGTTTGCTGTACAGTAGCCATATTGGTTCGGTGGACCCCCACTTCCTTCACCGGAAGTAAACAAGTAAAAAATAAGTCTTGTGAATACAACGAATACTGTAGAGCCCCACAATTCACGGAGGTTATGTTTCAGGACAACACGCGAATAACATTTATACATATTTGTGATGATCTTTAAAATGTCTCTTTTTGACACAATAATAAAACGCCTGGACTATGATGCTGCAGGCTGCATTGTGGAGCCAGTGTATGCTACGCCGGCTCGCTCCTCCCCTCCAATCCCTTCTGCCAGCTCAATGTTGATGTAAGGCTGGGCATGTATGGCAAAAGTCTAGATCTTATGATTAACTTACGGATGTAATGATATAAAAATGTAGTATCACGGTTATAGTGACCAAAATGATCACAGTTATCATTATTATTGCGGTATCGTTGAACATGCTCACAAAGTACTTACAGTATACACACACACTGAAAACTTTTAACCAAGTTTTGTTTAAAAGAAACAAACCTAAAATAAACAGGCATAATTTACTTTGTTGGCAGAAGAAACATTAAATATTGTTCTGGCTTCATAAAAGCCAGATTATAAATGTTAAAATATGTTTATCATCTTCCATTACATTTTGTGAACATTTTAGAATGTTTTAGTAATAAATGCAAATTGGTTGTTCACTTTGCCTAACTTCTGGTTTATGTGATGTCACGCGAGTTCACTTCCTGTTAAAGACTTCTCCCTCTGTGTCGAGTATAAATCAATTATTTTGTGCTAAGACCCCGCCTCCTTTATGTTCAATGTGAATATCTTAGTCGTTCAGACAGTAACGTGTTTTTAAGAGTTTAGATTGGGTTTTGACGTTTTTTAATTAGGAAAGACGTTAATGTCTCGCGTTCATGTTAGCATTTAATCTAGCTAGTAAGCTAACCCTAGTCGATCCATAAGTTTATCAAAGTGCAGTTATCAATCATGGTTTTGCCATAATTTTAATTGAATACTGTAATACTAACTGTCGGTAGTTTTATCACGGTTATCATTAATACAGTTTATCATTACATCCCTAATTTAAACTTTTACCTCGATTTCGGTTAATGCATGAATATTCCGCTCTCAACTGCTACTCTACTTTTTGGTCGACCCCATCCTTATCATAGCTAAAGTGTGCTGCTCACATTGTACTTTTGTCTCAGTGTTACAGTTTTCCTTCATGACGCTTCTGTGTAGCAGACTGGTTGGGACATTGTTACTTAGCTGCTACTTAGTCTTCTGCTTGGTTTCTGGCAGCCATCATGCTTTGTGACACCTGGCTTCCTGTTGTGTAATGACACTGTCAGTTCTGTATTTAGAGGGGATTGTGCAAAAGTAGAGAGTGAATCACAAATGCGGAAAAAAAATCAAAATAATCGACAAGGCAGTTTTCTGTCGGTCCAAAGCTCTAAATGTTGGTTTCGATTATTTTTCAATAAATCGCTAAGCCCTATGTTGATGTTCTCGTCTGATAAAAGCAACTTCGACAACATTTTAGTTTTGATGAGGAATGTCACGGTATGAACATTTCTTGTCACGATTATTGTGACCAAAATGATCACGGTTATCATTATTATCGCGGTATTATTAAATGTGCTAAAAATTTTCAAAAAGTACTTATACTGAAATATTTTAACCAAGTTTTATTCAAAAACACAAACACTTTTAACATGATTTCCTTTGTAGAAGAAACATTATGGTATATAAAACACTGTTTCATGGACCTCAAGTACAAATTGAATGTGCATATGGAAGCAACAAAACATAAACAAAGTAATATGACAGAAAAAAAACATATATAAAATAAATGTGAAAATTGTGCAAGATAACACTTTATGGACACAAGAGATACAAAAATAAAAACCAATGTAAGATTTTGAATGATGGCACCTGATGGCCTTAAGGCATAACTGCACGTTTTGTCCATTTATATAAAAATAGTGTTCATGTATGAGATCTAGTCTTATACCTAGGGCTGCACAATTATGGCTAAAATAATAATTAAGATTATTTGTATCAATATTTAAATCACTATTATTGATTATGTTAGGTAAAACATAGTTGGGGTGGAGTGTGAACGCAACGCCATCGTGTAATTTGTAATGTCTAATAAAAAGGCTGTAGATAAACGTTATCCATATATTTAAAGACAGATATTTGTTTTTTTTGTTCAATAATGGTATCAACATGTCATCTTTTTCTCATTACATGATGCCTTTATCTCTATTAAATTTTGATAGAGGGAGGTATTTTAAAAAAAATTATGTACGTTCATATGTACATGTAGATTCAGTATCGGGACAAATCCGTTAAGAGTTTGAGCAGAAATAGTTGTATAGGAATTAACTACACACAATAAAACATCAAAAGGGGGACGGCCTGGCTCGGTTGGTAGATCGGCCGTGCCGATTCCCGGTTTTCACCACCCTAGTCACGTCCGTTGTGTCTTTGGGCAAGACACTTCACCCTTGCTCCTGATGGGTCATGATTAGGGCCTTGCATGGCAGTTCCCGCTATCAGTGTGTGAATGGGTGAATGTGGAAATAGTGTTAAAGCACTTTGAGTACCTTGAAGGTAGGAAAGCGCTTTTACTATTTACCATAACAAAAGGCTCTATCACATTAATGGTTTTTAAAGTAATACCTTTAAAAATGATTAAAAAAAACAAAAAACACAAGTAATATAAAAAAAACATGGTGTTTACTTTTTGATATCAATATAAATCTCAAACCACTTTGGCTAGTAAAGATCCATCCATCCATCCATCCATCCATTTTCTACCGCTTGTCTCTTTGGGATAAAGTCAAATAAACAAGCTTTGTTCTTCTCTAACAACTCCTCCTTGTGGTTCAGTGCAACAATTTGGCCAACAATATAAACAGGAGTGACACCTCACATCGAATACACAATCTTCACAGTCTGAGTTCAATTCGATGAGATTACTAAACATTATAGCTAGTATTTATGTTTTTTGAACACCGATAAAGTTTGCAGTTAAATAAAGGACAAGTGAGCATCCCAGTAAACAAACTAAAGACTTTATAAACAAGTTGTGGCAACGTTCACAACACATAGCCTGCTGCATGTTTCCGGAGCAAAGTCTGTGTAGTTGTGTTCCGCCATGAATTTCAAGCCAAACAACGCTAGTGCGTATGCGTCAGCGCTGCTGTAAATCAGTTTCCAGGAAGCAAGCAGTGTTGCCTAAAATGCAATAATAAATTAAGTATTTTCGGTAATTAAACATTTAAACGGTATTACTCACGGGCGGGAATTCTACCGCGGTTTATCATTATACCATTTACCGTTACATTCTTAGTTTAAATTCAGCTACAGACCAATAGGTGAAATTGGAGGATTTTCTGTGGCACACCTGATGATCACTAATAAGCTGCGGCACAGTGGTTGGGAATCACTGCCCTAAAAACACAGAAATGTGTTGTTCACGCCCATCGTTTTCTTCTAACCTGGCAACCATATTGGTTCTAATAACATTGTTCCCCACCCTCCTCTCTTATCCACGTCTCTGCGGTTTGATTTACCTTTCCCCAAAGCATGTGTGATTTACGTGGGTGCACGGCACGTGACCTCACGGGCCATCTCCGCTTGGAAGCACGCGTAAACATTAAAGCAGCCTCGGGCCCGGCGCTCATAAGCTCATCAACTGCAGCGTGAAGGTTCTATTGTTAGTGTTTTGCCAAGTTGAAACTGTCTCTCTGACAAATAGTTGAGTGATAGTTGTGACGATGTACGCAGTATGAGATGCATATCAGTCAAACCTGCTTTAAAATGGATCAACGTCGTGTTGATCCCAGCTGCCTCGACTCATCCTCAATTTATAAACAAAGTCCTGACTTTTTTCGGAGCCAAAGTTCACAGCAGTGTGGGAACTCTCTCGGCATTCCGTGGTGGATCTTGAGGCCAAAGTCGGTTAAAATTCCATCAGGCTTAGGACACTCAAGTCTAGTAGGCCTCTAGTGGACATCATTGTTTGTGTTTGATTACGTCATTTCTAATCTGGTAATCTAAGAAGTGTTGGTCAGCCAATTTTTGAGAGAAAGCGCAACCTTGATGTGATTTAGGGTAGTAACAGCTGGCGTCCTGGAAATTCATTCTGGTTTTTTGTTCTTTTTTCGCTTGTGCAGAACTGCATGCTCACTTTATGGACTTCAGACTGAGTCGCTGTGTCAACACTGTTGTTTGCATTTGTGGGTCAAGTCGTGTTCCTCCATTGATTGGATCAGAGCTGTCCACAAGAATTGAGTAGCCCTCCACAATGGCCTACTCACAATTCATTGTGTGTGTCTTGTGTATATTATTTCAAGCTGTGTTTTTTTGTCAAACCTTTGACAGATGAGTCTTTTTTCTTAAGCCAATACTAATACAGACAATTTCCCGCTACTCAAGACCAATAACTTATTTATATCTATAATGTTTTAAATTTAGATTTACCAGTAGTTTGTGCTCACCAGTCTTTGCGGCCAGTTTCGTAGGCTTTCAAAACAGTCTCGTAGCTATGCTGGCGTTTCAGGAAACTGTTTTGAGGCTCGATGTTTTTTATTTTCTCCTCGCAAAATGTTTGCAAAACATTTGGTGCTAATAGCACGCGGAATGTCTTCTTCTGAAACAGTGAAGACGTTGCATACGATAGACGCCATGTATGTTTACACTGTGAGCCCAGGGGGACTTTACAATAGGCCGTTTATAGTACGGCACAGGTAGGAGAAAAGGAGCGCTAAAGGTATGATGTCATAATTCCTCATATCTACCTGATATTTATCGTGCAACCATGTTGCAATGTAACCCTTAGCGTTCAACCTAAAAAAAAGTAATCCCCAAAATAAACATGATGAATCATTTGGAGTAGAGACGTGGCTTCAGGCTCTTTTGAAAGCAAACAAGCTGAATGTTTATCCACAGCAGTCAGAATGGGTCTAAGTGGTACTGACACAGAGGAATGAGTTTTAATAAATTGAAAATTATTTCTTTTTAGGTCTTTGCCTATTTTTTTTTTTCAGAAACATAAGAAATAACGTGGTATGGACTAGAAAACGCACACGAGCCATATCTTTAGCCCCATTTCAAATTTGACAATGATACGAGACAAATGGAGTATTTTAAACAGGTTTTTCTGATGTTAGGATCAGGTGTTCAAAGTCTTCACTAACTTTCAAGACACTTTTGTCTTAATTGTTTGTAAAATGAAGACTTTTAAATATGCATAATTAATGTCCCTTTGATGCACAGTCAACGTCACACAGCAGTTATTTTCTTTATCTGTGTTTCTTACAATGTCATTGGCTATATGTTAATCAGTCATCATTAAGATTACTCATGATTGTCCTGTGCTGTATACATTAGAAGCGGGGCTGGTTGAAACCCCTGATTTACAGTATAAGGAGGATTTGTTCATGTGCTGCCATGGCCACAATAAGACCCTCTGTCCGGGCTCGTCTACAAGCAACGGGCCACTGACCATTTGATCATCACCCACACACACACACCAACACACTCCTCTATCCTCTCCGGAAAGAGGCTGCGCTCCATGTTGGCATGACATGAATGCATCATCATGTTTGTGTGATCAAATCACAAGTGAGCATCAGTTTTCTGTTGCAGTGTTTTTTTCTAAATTGTTATTAAAACTGTAAAAAACACTAACAGCAGAAGCTGACTTCTAAATAATTGAGATTTGAGATTTAAATAATATAGTTGGTAAAATGGGAGAGTAGGAATAAAGAGGGACTGTTTGGGGGGTGAAGTTGATGGACATGAGAGGGGAAAGAGTTAGGGGGTGCAAACAGAGGAAGGTCTGTGTTTCCAAGGAAGCGGAAGCCTGACAGAAGATACCTCAACCATACTAATGCAGCGAATGACATCCACACTTGTATAATAACATCCTCTAATAATATAGGAAAATAAAATGTTGAAGTGATGCAGCCCTCATTTAGATTATTTGTGTGTGTGCGTTTGTCCAGGCCCTTTTCACGTCAGCCATGTCGGGTTCTTACGACGATTCCATGATCGACGTCTCCAGTGACAGCTTCTGGGAGGTGAGGGGCTGCCATTACCAAGTTGGATCAACGTACATCAATTCTTCAATGCAAAACCACCCCTAACCCCCACCCACCATACTTTCTGCAGGTGGGCAACTACAAGCGCACTGTGAAGCGCGTCGACGACGGCAACCGGCTGTGCAACGACCTCATGAGTTCCATCCACGAGCGGGCACGCATCGAGAAGTCATACGCTCAGCAACTCACTGAGTGGGGAAAGCGCTGGCGGCAGCTCATAGAGAAAGGTAGGCGGTACATTTTAAATGAAATCTTTCATTTTTTTTGTCAGACAACAGCCACTTTTGAGATGACAAACCCATTCTTAAAGCTCTTGTTTACAAAAGATGTCAACACTATCAACGAAGTAGCGATTTAATAGCGTTTAATATCAGGATTAACACTTAGACCCATACTTGTCAACCCTCCCGAATTTTCCGGGAGACTCCTGAATTTCAGTGCCTCTCCCGAAAATTTCCCGGGACAACCATTCTCCCGAATTTCTCCCGATTTCCAGCCGGACAACTATATTGGGCCGTGCCTTAAAGGCACTGCCTTTAGCGTCGTCTCTCACCTGAAAAGGAGACTATTATATATGTCTCCGTTATCCATAGGTTTATCTTTAACCCATAAAGTAGGCAGGCACAGAGCTATTTCTCAGCGTGTGTTTATTCCAGCCGGCACGTTAATACACTGACACACAACATCCGGATTCCCATTATACATTGCTTCAAAACTACGGCAAGTAGTAATGTCCAAAATTTCCAGCCGGACAAACAATATTGGAGGCGTGCCTTAAAGGAACTGCCTTTAGCGTCCTCTCACCTGAAAAGGAGACTATTATATATGTCTCCGTTATCCATAGGTTTATCTATCACCCGTAACATGGTGGCCGAATGGATATAGTCACTCATGAACGGTCAGAGAAGCACAAGGCGGCGGCAACGCAGTATTATGGGCCACCTTGCAAGCAACATCCTGTTCTCATTTGCGGATGTTTTCAACAAATCCGTGAAGGATATGTTCCCGGATTCAGAGATCGCTCGCCAGTACTCAAATGGCAGAACAAAGGCTACTCAAGTTAAAGTTAAAGTTAAAGTTAAAGTCCCAATGATTGTCACACACACACACTAGGTGTGGTGATTTTGTCCTCTGCATTTGACCCATCCCCTTGATCACCCCCTGGGAGGTGAGGAGAGCAGTGGGCAGCAGCGGTGCCGCGCCCGAGAATCATTTTTGGTGATTTAACCCCCAATTCCAACCCTTGATGCTGAGTGCCAAGCAGGGAGGTAATGGGTCCCATTTTTATAGTCTTTGGTATGACTCGGCCGGGGTTTGAACTCACAACCTACCGATCTCAGGGCGGACACTCTAACCACTAGGCCACTTAGTGAAAGGTAAGCGTTATTTTTTTTAACAGTAAGCAGCAAGTCCAGTACAGTTAGTAGAAGAACTGTGTTTTCATTACTGTGTACTGTACTATATATATATATGTATATATATATATATATAAGAAATACTATAATTTCAGTGAATTCTAGCTATAAATATACTCCTCCCCCCTTAACCCATTTCGCCGACATTACTATATTTTTTTTTACTCCTATCTAAAAAAACAAAAACAAATGTATCTAGAATTCATCGTTTATTTTTAAACTAATTTTGCACTGAACAGTGTACCCTTTTTAACACTGTTTAACTCGACAGTAATTATGTTGTGGCTTTCAACAATCAAGTACCGTATTTTTCGGAGTATAAGTCGCACCTGCCGAAAATGCATAATAAAGAAGGAAAAAAACATATATAAGTCGCACTGGAGCCCGGCCAACCTATGAAAAAAACTGCGACTTATAGTCCGAAAAATACGGTAGTTGACAAGAGATCATGTTGAGAAAAGTATATTTTGATGTTGACTTAAGCAGGCATTTTTTTCTCCTCCACTCAGAGGGTATGTAATCGTTAGGGTTTAGGTTTCACTGTATCGCCATCCCTGGTCGTCAACCACCTTTACAGGCTACATGCTAATATAGTCCGTGAATGGAGTCTTTTTCTTGTTACATTACTTTTTGCCTAATTATTTCATTTTTGCTTTTTAAAAAAAGCAATTTCTATGTATTTTTAAAAAAAGTCCTGTGTCCCACTTTGGACACCACTGGTTTATGTATTTAACCGGGTAGTAAAGCGTGACCGAATGACATACTATCAGTAGTCAAAGGCTGGGCTGCATCCTTGCAGAGGTGTTCTGCACGCTTCCACAACTTGCCTTTCATGGCGGTGGTAATGCCCACTGCCAAGGTTCGTAGAGGTGCCTCGCATACCTGAAAAGTTTACTTTTACCGCGTGTATTTGATCACAGTGTAAACGCATGACACAAGAAACACCTTCTATAGCACTAAATCTATATGTGGCGGGCTGCAATGACCCCTGCTGTATAATATATGCAGGGGAAAATCTGTTGTTCTATATTGCCAATGTCCTGATAATACTGTTATCAGGTCCTCAATACGGCATGCTGGAGCGGGCGTGGTCGTCTTTGTGCACGGAGGCTGAGAAGGTGAGCGAGCTGCATATGGAGGTGAAGGCATCGCTGATGAGTGAGGACTTTGAGAAACTGAAGAACTGGCAGCGAGACGCCTACCACAAGCAAATGATCGGCGGCTTCAAAGAGACCAAGGAGGCCGAGGACGGCTTCCGGAAAGCGCAGAAGCCCTGGGCCAAGAAGCTGAAGGAGGTTTGTTTCATGTTCACGTGAGGCATCAACAAGCCATGTCAGTTCACATGATTGACTTGTTGTCACACCATGACGACATGCAGTAACAAGCTGCTGCTTTTAGTTGCTGACATTCCCCCTCCAGGCGTGCAGGTCTCATATCCTGTGTGTGTGTGTGTATGTGTGATGTCACCAGGAGGGACCAGCTTGTAACAATAGAGATTTGTGGCCAGAGTGATTTATTGATGGATGGCAGGAAATGAGGCTTAATAACTGCAAATGACAAGCTGTCGCTGTAGATGAAAGCCTAAGGGTTTTGACCGACCACATCTGCTGTAGCCGCAATCGCTGCTATCACATTGCCAATGTCCTGATAATACTGTTATGTATTACTTTGTATATACTTTGTAAATACTTTATATTTACTTTTGAAAAAATCCGGGAGTGTTCAAAGCAGGCCGGGAGCGCCTTAAAACCCCAGCTAGGAATAATGGAATAGGACTCCGGTTGTATTTTGTGGGTTTTGCTCTCCATGAACTGAAGCCATGATTAAGAGGGACTGCCGGGGGCATTCGTATTGTGCCGCTAGAGGTGAAATTCTTGGACCGGCCCAAGACGGACGAGAGCGAAAGCATTTGCCAAGAATGTTTTCATTAATCAAGAACGAGAGTCGGAGGTTCGAAGACGATCAGATAACGTCGTAATTCCGACCATAAACGATGCCAACTAGCGATCCGGCGGCATTATACCCATGACCCGCCGGGCAGCGTCCTGTAAACCAAAGTCTTTGGGTTCCGGGGGGTGTATGGTTGCAAAGCTGAAACTTAAAGGAATTGACGAAAGGGCACCACCAGGAGTAGAGCCTGCGGCTTAATTTTACTCAACACGGGGAACCTTACCGGACACGAAAAGATTGACAGATTGATGGCTCTTTCTCGATTCTGTGGATGATGGTGCATGGCTGTTCTTAGTTGGTGGAGCGATTTGTCTGGTTAATTCCGATAAAGAACAAGACTCTGGTATGATAACATTGTTGTCAAATTCCCAGGTGGAGACCATGAAGAAGTCGTACCATTCCGCCTGCAAGGAGGAGAAGCTGGCGGCCAGCAGGGAGACCAACAGCAAACTTGAGAGCAACAACAATCCCGAGGCGCAGAAGAAGCTCCAGGAGAAGGTGGAGAAATGCCAGCAGGAGGCGCACAAGGTAGGAAGATGGCTTTAAACGGGCTCTCATTTACTTCTTAGCCTTCATCCATTTCTTCTCCTGGCAGACGAAAGAACGCTATGAGAAGTCCTTGGAGGAGCTGGACAAGCTGACCCCTCAGTACATGGAGAATATGGAGCAGGTGTTTGAGCAGTGGCAGCAATTTGAAGACAAACGCATACGCTTTTTTAAAGAGCTTCTCCTGGAGGTGAAGCAGCACTTGGACCTCTCTACCAATCACAGGTTAGGCGTCCATCTGCTGCGTCTCCAGTGGGATCAGTGAATAGTCAAAATAAATTGATAACATTCCCCTCATAGGTTCCAGACGATTTACCACACGCTGGAAGACACCATTTCCGCCACGGATGCAGAGGAGGACCTGAAATGGTTCCGATCCAATCACGGACCTGGCATGCCCATGAACTGGCCCCAATTTGAGGTTGGAAAACGTACTTTAGATGTCCACCATGCAAAGTTTCCTAACAGAGCCGCATCCTCACTGTACTGGGAATTAACAGTTGTGTCCCTCAACTTTGTCCATCATTGCTACGTCCGCAGCCTTATGTTATCTTATAACTAACTCCACAGCCCACATTAATCATGTTCTTTTCCCCAGAACTTGGCCTGGTCTTGCCCGCGCTCCTTTAAGAGAAGGTCCATTGTAGTGAGTCCTGCATGCGATGGCTGCGCTGTCACAGCAACCATGTTGGGGGGGGGTTATCTTTTCCCCCCACTAACACGCCTTACTTGCTTTGTTTGTGTTTTAAGGTCATTCCAAGCGATGCCATTAGCTTGTTTAAAAACTTTATTTAATTTTTGCACAAGGTTCCTAAACCGAAAATGACTAATTTTAGTAACAGGAATGAGTTCTTAGCTTAGAACTAGAAAGTACATTAAATATTGCCATATAGCATTTATGCTAATACATTCAAAGTTCAATATAACATGGTCTAATTTAACGTGATGTTCTATATAACGCAGTGGAAGAATGGCTGTGCGCGACCCGAGGGTCCCTGGTTCAATCCCCACCTAGTACCAACCTCGTCATGTCCGTTGTGTCCTGAGCAAGACACTTCACCCTTGCTCCTGATGGGTGCTGGTTAGCGCCTTGCATGGCAGCTCCCTCCATCAGTGTGTGAATGTGTGTGTAAATGGGTAAATGTGGAAGTAGTGTCAAAGCGCTTTGAGTACCTTGAAGGTAGAAAAGCGCTATACAAGTACAACCCATTTATCATTTATCATTTAATTGGGCCATTAACCCCGAATATTCGCCCATTTTTTTCCCAGAAGAGCCAATTGCGTTGCTTTTCACCAAGTTATTGCGTATTTACAAACTTACCGACATGACTGCTTCCTCCCGGTCATGTTCTGTGTTGGTTTACTCTAAGCGACAGTTACGCATCTACATTGCTACACTTAGACTTTCTTGTTTTTGGCGACCCTTTGAGTTCCAGTTAGCTTCGCGCTAGGCTAATGCCCTGTATGTTTTTGTGCCTCGTACTGGAAGTATTCTTACCAGCAAGCCACTTCTTGAAAACAAACCTAAAACATAGTTGATAAGTAGTAACACATATGTGTAAAAAATAAAACATTTCTGAAGGTTAAGTCCTATTTTGAAAAGAGGCGACAGGCAACAAATGCAATTTTTTTCAGTGTTCAATGTAGTTTTGAATTAGTGCTGATATTAATCAGACGCAATATCAGCACAGATCATATAGTACATACTTTTACTATTTTTTTAGTGTGGGATGTTACAAAATGTTTGATCAACTGAAATTACTCAAAGAACAATATTAAGTATGAAAAACCCTAGTGGTCACAATAATTCATGAAGTTGGGCTCATGACGCATTGTGTCGAATGATGTGGACATGTTTGTTTCTGGATACTTTCTAATACGCTTCTGCCTTGGTGACTTTGTATGTGTAAGTAATATGTAACTATAATTATTTGAGACTGCAACATTGTTCAATGAAGGACACTTATTACTTATGTCTAGCTTGTGTGCTATTGTGTGCTTAACTGTTGTGTAGCTGCTAAGTCCTAGTAGCCTATAGTTGACTATGTTTACCCTTTGTAAATGACTTAACTAAAATAGAAGAAAAGACCAACCTTGTGTGTTTATTGGAGGACGTTTAGATGTTAACTGGCTGTCTGGCTTTGCACAAGTAAACACGCTGCAGGATTGATCGCATCGGAGATTATCGGATATTTTAGATGCAAGCTGATATCACCCAACATCGATATCAGATCGAGATACCCCTAATTTGGATTTATATCTGAAATTGTATATGATAAATATGCAATCAGACCAATGTGCCGGACACTTTGCTTAAAAAGATAAAAACTTGAAAAATACCTTCATAGTTTGCATTTATACATTTTCTTTCTTGGAGACGCAGATGGCACCGCTCTGGTGGAATGAACCTTCTCACAAAGTACACTGGTGTAGCTGTGTTGTGTTTCGATACTTGTCTTTTGAATCAGAGGTGTCCAAAGTGTGAACTGCAGCTCGATTTACGATCGGCATATTTTGAAAACACACTTAAATGAAAATAAAAAAAAGCAAACAACAAATTATCACAAGAAAAAGTTGAAATGCTGTTACCAATATTACGAATCAGTAATATGCTTTGCTGTCTATAACGTTGAATGTTCACAAAAACAACAATCAAAGTACACGCTCCCCTCACCATGGAAGAAGTTTGGACAGCTCTGCTTTAAGTGAAATGATTACATCAAATGCTCTAAATCGAGTTCATTCACTGTATTTGACTTTGGTGGCAAAAAGATTCCTCTTTTTTTTACTCAGCAGGTGACGGATTCTTTCTGCAAGCCTCGTTGCACTATTATATTATCTTTATGTGCCTCTGTTGACAAGAGTGTGTCGTTGCCTTGCGCCTCCCTGCAGAATGTTGTGTTTTGAAGCGACAGCAAGACGTTTAGCTTTGTTTTGTCGTTGTGTTACAGGACTGGTCCATAGACCTGAACCGGACCCTCAGCAGACGGGAGAAGAAAAAGCCGTCGGATGGCGTGACACTGACGGGCATCAGTCAGACTGGATCCGACCAGCCCGTTCAGCCTCTCAAGAGTAGCAGCAGGTATGCATTTGCTCGCTATTCTGGCTTATCTCTGCTGCATACACAGCAGCGTCCCGTGAAGGAATGCTCATGAAAGGTTACATAACGCGCCGCTGCTGGTGCGACATTGAGTTGCGTGGCCGTTTCCTTGGCGACGGCAAACATTCAGTCACAATTTGTTGGGAAAGAAGTTGTTGGCACATACTTGACAGCAAGCCAAAAGCAATGTGGAAACATGGCTTTTGCACGCTGGACTATGATAATGTCCAAACAGGAGACGGATTGCAGCGCAAATTATCTTGAAAATCAACCCGAATAAACCCCAATTGTCACATTTGTTGGTAGAAACGATGCAACTTGTGTGCTGGTGTTGTTTACACACAAAACCAATAGGAGGCAACAGCAGGATATTTCCTCCGTGTAATGCTTGCTTTTTGGTCACAAGTAGCGCGGAAAAAATGAGATCACCGAGAGCCAGTCAGCTGCTTCTTCAGTTATGTTTGGATGGAGTGAGTCAGAGTAATGTAAGCTTTTCCCGCCGTGGAAAACCGTTGTCATGTGTGAGTGAGTGTGTGTGTGTCAACAACTCTTGTCTCTCACTCTCTCTCACCCGCACCATCAGCATCACTGCGCCTCCTAAAGCTGCACCCCCTGGTTCCAACCCTTTTGAAGACGACGACGAAGAGGTGGAAGAGGAGGAGGAGGAGGTGGTGGTGGAGGATGATGATGAGGTTGAGGAGACGAGGAACCACATCAGTGTGAAACAGGAAGAAGTGAAAACGTTGGTGAACGGAAGATAAACATCTGCGTGTCTTGTCTTGTCTGTTGTTTTGGTTTGTGGACTCTGCTGGTGCTGTCCTCTTCCCTCCTTGCATCCAACTTCCCCTGTCTCAGGTGGCAACTGGTTTGTGTGTGTGTGTCCTCTCCTGACAGGAGTTATTGAATGTGCATTCAGGTGGCTCCCTCTGCTGGCCACCAAAAGTTTAGGCTCCAATCACCACCTCAGTGATCTGCTTGTGGCTTTGTTTTTTACTCTTGCCTGTTTTGCTAGACTGTTCTTGTGTTATTTGTGGCATTGAAATGCTTTATTTGCTTGTTTTTTTTTCTTTATTCAGCATGAATGATTTCTTCTTCTAAACAGCTCAGCGGATTACTTCAAGATGCACCGTGACGGCTTTTTGCGTGTTGTCTAACATTGCTTCTCACTATTCCTCGGGGCTTGGCATGTTCCCATCTGTAAAACATCTCCTAACGTGCCCTTTTCTTTGGTGTGCCCAGTGCAAGTAGCATGGAGAGAACGCCGGACTGGTCGGACGAGGAGACCACCGCCGCCCCTTTCTCGGCAAACGGGAACGGCAACCCATTCGAGGACGAACCAGCCTCTCCGGTCATTTCCGTGCCGGTCCGAGCGCTTTACGACTACGAGGGCCAGGAGCAGGATGAGCTGAGCTTCAAAGCAGGTACATGAGTAGTTTGAGCTCCTCCCTTGTGTTTCTAATGCACAATGCATACTTACATCCTGAGGGCTAAGTCGTTGTTTGGTTCTAAATTAACCACAAAATTATCGCTGCATAAAACATTATGTTGCTACAGGGCCGAAGTTTCCAAAAATTATTATTTTTATAAACAATTTAAAGCCTCGTCCAGCTGTTTACTTATGTATACTAGAATTATTCAGCTAACTTCTACTACAAATTAAAAATCGGCTCCAAATATGGGTTATCGACCTCCTTGACTACTAATAATTGGTATCGGCCCTGAAAAAACCCCACATCGGTTGATCTCTAGTCTGTGTGAACATGCTGTAGCTATATTATATTTAATGTATTTGCTAGTTATATGCTAAAACATACTCCTGTTACTTTCACTACAGCTACAAAAGTAAAACTAACAAAAACATTTTTTTTACCAATAATATACATTGTGCACACACGATTGCACCATGCATAAACAAGCAACCAAACAAAAACATAATTTCAACACCCATATACACTGTGGTGGCCTCTGCGTTGTTCCACGCCGTTGTCTGCTGGGGTGGAGGGAGCAAGGCCAGAGACAGGAGCAGACCCAACAAAGCAACCAAGAGAGCCGACTCCACCCTCTGCTGCCCACTAACTCTTGATACAAGAGCACAGAGCTCCTGCCACCGCCAGCCACTACAGTGGCGCCATCTTGGAAAAAATGTTATTATTGGATTCAGAGGTGAAAAACCCCACAGGAATGTAAGTTTATTTTGAGTTACAACAAGCAAATGTCCCTTACTCACATCTTCTCTCCTTTTTTTATTGTGAATAATTTTTTTGTTTCCCTTTTCTCCTACATTTTGCCACACGTATGCCCTCAACATGCAAAGTGTAGGTAAGGAAGTGTGCAAACTGAAACACGGCCCATCTGTTTGTTTGTCCTGAAGGGGACGAGTTGACCAAAATCGGCATGGAGGACGACCAGGGCTGGTGCAAAGGCCGACTCAAGGAAGGGCAGATCGGCCTTTATCCTGCCAACTATGCGGAGGACATCTAGTAATGATGCTCAGCGAGTCGTTTGTGTGTGAGAGGAGTGGCTAAAAGGACCTCGCATTGACTCACAAGATGGAGTCAAGTTGGCATTAAAAGACACTCAGCTGTTACAAAAAAACATGGCCAGCACACGTTAGCCACCAATAAACACTGGGTCTGGCTGGTTGGCTGCAAGCCGCTATGGACTTCTGACTGATAGGAAGACTGGGGGATGATCACATGACTCGTTAGGTCCATTTTGCTTCTGTTCGTGGCGGAGATAATTGATAAGGAGCCTTCATGTGGTCCACAACAAATAGGTGGGTTTCCTTTAGCACTGCACTTGAATGTAAACACACTGATTGTATTTTCTCATTGATTTTAATAGCTGTTAAACATTCAACCACTGACCTAATTCATACGCGATCCTCTTTTACTTTTCATTTAACACTGAATATTCAAGCTTATTCTGCCACCTTTTTTTAAAGTGCCAAGCTACGGGAGCTATTTTTGTTTGCCGAGCAGTCAAACCGCAGCGTTGTTTTGTATTAGTGCGAGAACACAACTAAAGCTATGAAATTATAGATCGGTATAAGTTGATGATTGTTAATTTATATATAATGCTCTTTATAATTGTTTTTTCTGTTCTCTTCAGATGCTGCTGAGTATCAGTTTGTACAAACATTTAATACAGGATTCTAATTTTCCAAGATGATTATTATGATTCAATTTGCATGGGGGCCACGCTCATTTAATTAATTCAAAAATAATATGTGAATAATTTCTGATATTTTAAACATAGCAATGCTCCGTAGCCTTTGCAAATGTTTTGTTGTGAGTTATGGTTGATTTGTGGGTCGATTAACTCACTGAAGAATTTTAACCGTGATGCAAAGTTTAAGGTTTTTTGCCATGTTTTCAGGATACACCGCCACAGCTTCAGCTGTACTTGCACAGTTCAATGTTTGTAAATGTTGTCCCACAACATAATAAATGAATTTACTGGAGTAATCTGTGGACTTTGTGTTGTGGAGCATAGTAAGTATTCACTTATTTTTTTTACGACATCCTGGGTGAGTACACAGATTAGATATTGTATTTTTTGTAAATTGAACAAAAGAAAATATGTAATAAATAAAATGCATCTTATTTGTTCACATCATTAGAAAATGGCTCAACTGTTTCCCTTAACGAGTCATACCAAAGACTATAAAAATGGGACCCATTACCTCCCTGCTTGGCACTCAGCATCAAGGGTTGGAATTGGGGGTTAAATCACCAAAATGATTCCCGGGCGTGGCCACCGCTGCTGCCCACTGCTCCCCTCACCTCCCAGGGGGTGATCAAGGGTGATGGGTCAAATGCAGAGAATAATCTCGCCACACCTAGTGTGTGTGTGACAATCATTGGTACTTTAACTTTTTAACTTTTAACTTTAACTTGGGTGTCAAACTAATTTCACTAAGTGCCACATAGTTATTGCCGTGCTCAGAGGGCCGCTTGTAACAGTGAGTAATAACTGTATTTTCTACTGCTTGTCCCTTTCAATTGCCTATACATTTGATTATATATTTTTTACATACTCTGGAAAAAAAATCTAGACTGGCAGCTCAGTCAACAGAATTTTTCCAAAAATGTATGGTGTTTTTTTTTTTTTTACAACATATTACTATAAATGGAGAAATGGTACCACTATTTTTCACGGTAAAATTCTGGTGACAGCGTGGACATTTTTCTACCATAAGATTTATGGTGGTTGTTTTTACGGTGTCTTACTGTAAATAGAAAAACTGTACCACTGTTTTTTTACGGTAAAATTCTGTTGACTGAGAGGCCAGTTCCTTGGGGTTTTTTTGTTACCGTCAAATATGTTATTTTTAAAAATGTGCAATTTAATAGATAAATTACTTCAAAATTATATAAATATTTTGTATTTAACAAAAAAAAAAGTTTGTAACGTATAACAATCTTTAGTACATTATTAGAAAACACAAAACTAATAGTTTGTTATTACAGATTATAACAACTTTCCAACCTAAATTAAATTAATTAATTAATAATAATAATAATAAACAAATTGTAAATGTAAATAATTAAATGTATATACTCTGATTAACTTGTGTGATGACTGTATTATGCTGATAGTATATAATTGTACCTTGAATTGATTTACGTGGACCCCGACTTAAACAAGATGAAAAACGTATTCGGTTGTGTTACCATTTAGTGGTCAATAGTACGGAATATGTACTATATATTCAATCCAGCACATCACCCCTGTTCTGCAGCAACTCCACTGGCTACCCATCAAACATCGTATCCACTTTAAAATAATTCTCCTCACTTTCAAAGCCATCCATAACCTCTCTCCATCTTATCTCTCTGACCTGATCCATGTCGCCACGCCCTCACGTTCCCTAAGATCCTCTTCATCCATCCATCTCACTGTCCCTTTATTTAAACTGTCCACCATAGCTTTCAGCCGCTCTGCCCCACATCTTTGGAACTCTTTGCCACCAGACCTTCGTAACTTGGACTCAATATCCCTCTTCAAATCAAGACTCAAAACACACCTATTCCTGACTGCTTATTCATTGTAATCATCTTTTCTTCTCTATCGTTGTTGTTGTTATTATTGTTGTTTTTATCCAGTTTGTTTTTATTGTATTGATTTTGTGTTCACGAGTGGTGGAAGAGTGGATCATGAGATCGACAGGCGGATCGGTGCGGCATCTTCAGTAATGCGGACGCTGTATCGATCCGTTGTGGTGAAGAAGGAGCTGAGCCGGAAGGCAAAGCTCTCAATTTACCGGTCGATCTACATTCCCATCCTCACCTATGGTCATGAGCTTTGGGTTATGACCGAAAGGACAAGATCACGGGTACAGGCGGCTGAAATGAGTTTCCCCTGCCGGGTGGCGGGACTCTCCCTTAGACTAGTCTCCCGGCTGGCCTGGGAACGCCTCGGGATCCCCCGGGAAGAGCTGGACGAAGTGGCTGGGGAGAGGAAAGTCTGGGCTTCCCTGCTTAGGCTGCTGCCCCCGCGACCCGTCCTAGGATAAGCGGAAGAAGATGGATAGATGGATGTATTGATTTTGTATGGTGTCCTTGAGTGCCCAGAAAGGCGCCTTATAAATAAAATGTATTATTATTATCATTATACTGTGCAATCTACTAATAAAAGTTTTAATCAATCAATCAAAAAAACAAATGTAACTATCCATCCATCCATCCATTTTCTACCGCTTATTCCCTTTTGGGGTCGCGGGGGGCGCTGGAGCCTATCTCAGCTACAATCGGGCGGAAGGCGGGGTACACCCTGGACAAGTCGCCACCTCATCGCAGGGCCAACACAGATAGACAGACAACATTCACACTCACATTCAACTAACATTACATTATTAACTTGAAAAACTTTACAGATTAATACATAAGTAAAGTAGATATTTTAAGTATTTTATCACAAGAAAAAAAATTTAATGTATGATAATATAGTTGTTAAATTATCATCCGTCCTCACTCCTCGGGCCTCAAATAATCATAAGCGTATCTATTATGTGAACTACATTACCCACAAGACCTTGCGACATCAGCACGAGCCAAGGATCATTTTCCGCCAATCACAGGCCGCCCATGGTGTCTCCCTGAAATTTACGTGTCACTTTCGGATATTTAGCATAAACACGTTGCTGTTTTTTTTTATTTTTTATATCCATGTGTTTTTGTCGGCGCGCACACAATTAGAAAGATGGCAGAGCCGAGCAAACAGGACATTAGTGCCATTTTCAAGCGACTTCGCTCCATCTCCACGAATAAGGTGAGCGTTTCATACTTTTTAGACAACAAGGAAGTAACTGCCCAACGTTTGACACGTCGCACTTGGATAAAAAAAAAAAGCTCACAATAATGGAGCATTCCAAGTCTGCATGTCGTGACAGCTGTTGTGTTTTGTGGAATGATTGTGTACATGTCCGCTTTCAACTCAACGGAAACAAAACAACTTGCCGAGAGTAGTTAGCTTAGCTGTTGGTAGCCGAGCTAGCTAGGCAGCCTCAACTGCCTAGCTTAGCCAGGGTGTTTTTATTTTAAACTCTTCTCGAAGATTCTTCAACTTTTAGCACACCATCAGACGATCAAATAAAGCAATGTTAGGTATTTCACCAGTTGATTTTATTGTCGTAATGTACCGACTGTAACAACAGATGTTGCTTGTTGATGGCTGCTTTTTGATTGATTGATTGAAACTTTTATTAGTAGATTGCACAGTGAAGTACATATTCCGTACAATTGACCACTAAATGGTAACATCCTAATAAGTGTTTCAACTTGTTTAAGTCGGGGTCCACAGCAAATTGATTCATGATACAGATATATACTATTTTCATGATACAGTCATCACACAAGATAATCATCACAGTATATAAATTGAATTATTTACAATCCGGGGTGTGGGATATGGAGGGGGGTTAAGTTTGGTTGGTATCAACACTTCAGTCATCAACAATTGCATCATCAGAGAAATTGACATTGGAACCGTGTAGGTCTGACTTGGACACAGAGAGAGAGATCAGAAATGATAAGAATAAGTGTTGTGTAAGTGCTGTTGTCAACAAAGTTATTGTCTCCTTTTATCAAGGTTTGTTTTGACTGCTCAGCAAAAAATCCCAGTTGGGCCAGCATTACCTATGGCGTGTTCCTGTGTATAGACTGCTCCGGAACACACCGGTCTCTTGGGGTGCACCTGACGTTCATCCGGTAAGTTACATTGCATATAATGCAGGTGGTTCTTCACTTTTTGGCCTGTACGTACCAATTAGTTATTTTCTGCACACCGAAAGTAAACCACAAGCTCGGAAAAGGAGGAACGCCTCAATAACGAAACCACTACGCTGCTTCGTTATCACTGTCCATGACATAGGAGCAGAGATTCCTTTTACGGTACACGTTCACACGAACATGACGATGGATTCTTTTTGTTCGGTACTCGTCCTCTATGGGAGCGTGTCGTAAAAAGGGGACCGCCGTATTTTCACCAGAAGATCAATAATAATAATAGTGGATTAGATTTTATATCGCACTTTTCTATTATTAGATACTCAAAGCGCTCACATAGAAGTGGGAACACATCATTCATTCACGCTGTGCCTGGAAGCATGCATTGCGGTCGTTCTGACGTTAGTTTTCTTGACAAAATTAACCATAATCAAAATCAAGAATCAGAAAAACTTGAATAATCCCAGAGGGGAAATTAATATGTTCAACACGATCCCATTCATGGGGCAGCACGGTGGAAGAGGGGTTAGTGCATCTGCCTCACAATATGAAGGTCCTGAGTAGTCTTGGGTTCAATCTTTCTGTGTGGAGTTTGCATGTTCTCCCCGTGACTGCGTGGGTTCCCTCCGGGTACTCCGGCTTCCTCCCACCTCCAAAAAAAACATGCACCTGGGGATAGGTTGATTGGCAACACTAAATTGGCCCTAGTGTGTGAATGTGAGTGTGAATGTTGTCTGTCTATCTGTGTTGGCCCTGCGATGAGGTGGCGACTTGTCCAGGGTGTACCCCGCCTTCCGCCCGATTGTAGCTGAGATAGGCTCCAGCGCCTCCCGCGACCCCGAAGGGAATAAGCGGTAGAAAATGGATGGATGGATGGACAATCCCATTCAAGATCAGACAAACAATACAGGGAGACAGAACAGGATCGCTGACGGGTCTGCCAACTTCCGGCGCCCCTTACAAAAAAGGTGAGAAACAGGTAAACGCTGGGGGGGGGTGAGAGAAAAAAAATTCAGTCTAAGCCTGGGCCCCTTGAGAGGGGGTCCAGACTGAGGCCAATGGGGAAAAACCTCATAGCCATAGCACACATAAGCATGTGTGTAAGAGGGAAACATCAAAGAACACAAAAGACATTAAAAGAGCAGAGTTGAGGCAGGCAGCCATTTCTACATACAGCTACAAAAGTAAAAACAACAACAAAAACATATACACAGTGGTGGCCTCTGCAGTGTTCCACGCCATTGTCTGCTGGGGTGGGGGGAGCATGGCCAGAGACAGGAGCAGACCCAACAAAGCATCCCTCGGCCGCCCACTAACTCTCGGCCAGTGTCCAGTCCGCATGGATGAGCGAGGATGCGTCTAAGGAGACCGAGGTGTCCGATACCTGCTCATTCAGCCAAGACCCTGTGAAGCTTGTCCGCCCTGACGCTCAGCGCTAACTCCACAGCCCTGTCTCTTCATCCGCATCTCCTCCAGTCTCTCCAAACGGACTCTGGTGTGGCAGAGACCCATCAGCTGGTCTCCATGGCCAAAAGGCTCCCGGAAGGCAGATCCAGAAGTATAACATGCCTAAATATAATTTTAAACATATTCCATCTAATACACTTTCAATAAAACATGATTTACTTTTACCAAAATATAATTTTGTGGCCATATTTGATACACTCTGCTGTGTACATTAATCAGAATCAGAAGTACTTTATTAATTCCCGAGGGAAAATTAGGATTTTCAGCACAATCCCATTCACACATTACAGGGAGACAGAACAGAATCGCTGACGGGTCTGCCAACTTCTGGCGCCCCTTACAAAAAAGGTGAGAAACATGCAAATGCTGGGGAGGGGAAGGAAGGGGGTGGGGAGGTGAGTAAAAAGAAAAAATATTCAGTCTAAGCCTGGGACCCTGGAGAGGGGGTCCAGACTGAGGCCAAGGAAAAAAACACTCATAGCTATAGTATACATAAACATGTGTGTAAGAGGGAAACATCAAAGAACACAAAGGACATCAAAGACATTAAAAGAGCAGAGCTGATGCAACCAGTTGCCACTCCAGCAGTGCCATTTCTACATATTAACATGAAGTGTTAAGTGACCAGCAGGGTGTCTTAACACGTTCCCGACAGTGCAATAACGTATGAAAATAAATAAATACACGAAACGGCAAAAAAAAACTGATTACCCAAATTTTTGTCAAAATCCTCATTCGCAGCAGACCAACAATTATGGAGAAATTGTGCCTTTTGTGTGAAGTATGTCAACTGTGGTGGCTGCATCCAATAACTGTAATCACGGCGCTATATATTTTTTTATATATATTATATATATATGAATGGATAATAACAATAAAAAAAATATATATAAAAAAAAAAAAAAAAAAAAAAAAAAAAATATATATATATATATATAGCGCCGTGATTACAAACAATTATTGGATTCAGCCTCCACTGTTGACATACTATATATATATATATATATATATATATATATATATATATATATATATATATATATATATATATATATATATATATAGGTTGTTTGGCAACACTAAATTGGCCCTAGTGTGTGAATCGCCTTCCGCCCGAATGCAGCTTAGATAGGCTCCCCAAAAGGGACAAGCGGTAGAAAATGGATGGACATATATATATATATATATATATATATATATATATATATATATATATATATATATATATATATATCGGGCGGAAGGCGATTCACACACCAGAGTCGTTCAATCCTTTTTTCCAACTGGTCCATCAGAGGTTTGAAATCTTAAAATGGTCTTAATGAAAAATGTTTGTGTCAATAGGTCCACTGAATTGGATTTTAATTGGTCATGGTACCAGCTAAGGTGTATACAAGTGGGAGGCAACGCCAGCGCGGTAAGCACACGTCCAAGCAGCGTGACTGGGCCGTACAGCAAAAACTGTCCAGCGTCACTTCCTGTTCTGTTTTTCTCCAGATGGCGTTCTTCCACCAGCACGGCTGCACGGCCAATGCGGCCAACACAAAATACAACAGCAGAGCCGCTCAGCTGTACAGAGAGAAGATCAAGACTTTGGGAACGCAAGCCACCAAAATCCATGGCACAGAGGTAATACAGATTTTACTTTTAGTAACAATAAACGTCAAAGCGTCAACAGTAAACAGTAATAAATGAATTTGTATTTTTTTTAGGTGTTAAAATTAGGGCCGCAACTAACGATTAATTTGATAATCGATTAATCTGTCGATTATTACTTCGATTAATCGATTACTAATCGGATAAAAGAGACCAACTACATTTCTATCCTTTCCAGTATTTTATTGAAAAAACCCAGCATACTGGCACCATACGTCTTTTGATTATTGTTTCTCAGCTCTTTGTACATATTGCAGTTTATAAAAAATAAAAAAATTCCTCTGCGCATAGCATAGATCCAACGAATCGATGACTAAATTAATCGCCAACTATTTTTTTATCATCGATTTTAATCGATTAGTTGTTGCAGCTCTAGTTAGAATAAATAACACTGTAATTCAGTTGTACTAAAACATTCTATTATGCTTGTATACATAATGGCTTTCAGAAATTCAATAAAACGAGAAGGAAATAGTTTAAAAATGTGTGTATGTATAATTAAATGTAATTATTTGGTTTTACATTCATTAAAAAAATATTTATGTTAAATAATATCCATCCATTTTCTACCGCTTGTCCTGTTCGGAGTAATAAAATGTTAATATCAAAACATAATGTACATTTACTGTCCTTTCCAGCTGTGGTTGGACAGTCAGGGTGGTTCCTCGTGCATGTCAGCAGAGGACAAGCATGTTGATTTCTTCAGTCTTCACTCACAGGTAAATATTCGTAACGCTGCTCATCTTGCTCAACCTGCTGCGACTACACCATTAATATTAACACCACCGAGTGTGTGTTTTAATAAAGGAGGTTCCGGAAAGTTTGGGCCAGATGAGCCTCAGTTCTGTCGAGACAAGAGCAAATGAAGAAGACAAAAGTGGTATTGGTGCTAATACCCTACTGTAATTTTTTTTACATGTGTTACATCATTTAATGTGCATTTGACACTGATAGGCAACCTGGAGGACGGCCCGAGCGTGGACATGTTGAGCGCTTCCCCAAAAGCAAATCCAGGTAAATACACCAACATTGTTGTGTATTGTAGCGAACCCCCGGAATACATTCCAACCTTAAATATTTGAGAAAAGTAGTAGTAAGTAAGTAGTCAACCCTCGGAATACATTCTGACCTAAAATCTTGCAGAAAAAAATTGTCCAAAATATGCATTTGCATGGTCTTGAAGCTATGCAACAAGTGCAAACATCAAAATACACATTATAGTACATGCGTATACCTTGAAAAAGTGCCTTGAATTCAAGTGAATACACCACCTTGGTGTCGGAGTAAATGAAGAAGACAAAAGTGGTAAACCCTTGGAATTGGTTGTGACCTAAACTGTTGTAGAAAATATGGTCCAAAATATGCATCTGTGTGGTCTTACAGCACTGCGTAAAATTACAAACATCAATAGACAAAGCATAACATGTTTATACCTTTTTGAAAATCCTTCAGTGTACAGTCTGCAGAATCTGGCCTCAAATTCCAAGGCAAATATGGTTCAAAATAGGCATCAGCATGGTCTCACAGCATTGCAACAAGTGTAATCATGAATTGTAGTGTACTTATTACTGTGAAAAGTGTCTCAAATAGACACCTTCTTTAAGTGTGCCTGGTACTCTCTGTGGTTGTGTAAATACATGCAAATATGGATACTTCTTTTGAGGGTTCATGGTGTTCATTCCAAATGTTCCATAAGCACACTACAGATTTACTTTCACCTTCTCCAGAGCCTTCATCTCTTCTGAAGAAGAAGCCAACTACCACCAAGAAAACGGTACGTCTGTAAGTTATGCAGGTATTCCTGAATGCGGAATGACATGTTGCGTGCTCTTATAGTTGGCGGCCAAAAAAGGAGGCCTGGGCGCTCAGAAGGTGAGTAATAAGAGCTTCACAGAGCTGGAGAAGATGGCCCAAGCTGCCGACAAGCGGCGAGAGAAAGAGGAGAGCGCCACCGGCGACAAGAGTAAGAATGCTCCGGACGCAGAAGAGGCCATGTGAGAACCCAGCCGCCGCTATCGTCTCCTGTACAATCAACCTCAATGATCTCCTCTTGTCCTCAGTGCTCCGTCAATGCGTCTGGCCTACAAAGACCTGGAAGAGCAGAGAAGAAAAGATGAGCAAAAGCTAAATAATCTGGTTGGGAAGAAGCGAGAGCAAGCGGAAAGACTGGGAATGGGGCTCGGCGCCAGGAGGTGAGCGTCGGAGACAAAGACGCCAACAAGTTTTGATGCAGTGGAGTTACTCCTGTCTTTTTGTCTTTGCTCTCCTAGTGGAGTGTCCCACTCTGTCATGTCTGACATGCACATCATCCAGCAGGAGCGCCCCATGGCGGCAAGGACCTCCATACCAGCACGGTTTACTGAGGAAGAGGAAGATGAGGGAAGGTAATATTTATATATCCAGTATTTTACATATTTAAAGGTTTCATGTTGTATATTTTGAACTATTTTAAGTAGGTTGTACAATAAAATGTTTTGTGTAAAATCTAGCCTTAAAGCTGGTATGTCTACAATTTAAAAGTGCTTTTTATTATTCTTAGTGGGAACATGTTTTGTGTCTTTAATGCTAATGAGTTGTTTGTCTGAGTGCACTTTTTACGTATGCATTGCAACTGTCCGCTTGTTCAATGTAATGGATGCCATATGCATACTTGCCAACCCTCCCGGATTTTCCGGGAGACTCCCGAAATTCAGCGCCTCTCCCGAAAACCTCCCGGGACAAATTTTCTCCCGAAATTCAGGCGGAGCTCGAGGCCACGCCCCCTCCAGCTCCATGCGGACCTGAGTCCGCTTTCCCACAATATAAAGAACGTCTACAGTAAAGCAGTCCGTCTGCCGTAAACAGCAATGTTGTGACACTCTTAAACAGGACAATACTGCCATCTAGTGCATTTGATGAAAGCACTTTTGTGCGTGCCACACAGCAATGCATAATCAGAGAGGGTGTTCAGCATGGTTAGAAAGATAGTGACAGAGAATAGAACAAGGATGGACAATTCAACCCTTAACTCAACAATGAGTAGATGAGTGTTGTGTGTGTGTATATGTGTAAATAAATGAACACTGAAATTCAAGTATTTCTTTTATTTATATATATATATATATATATATATATATATATATATATATATATATATATATATATATATATATATATATATAGCTAGAATTCACTGAAAGTCAATTATTTCTTATATATGTGTATATATATATATATATATATATATATATATATATATATATATATATATATATATATATATATATATCCATCCATCCATCCATTTACTACCGCTTATTCCCTTCGGGGTCGCGGGGATATATATATATGAAATACTTGACTTGGTGAATTCTAGCTGTAAATATACTCCTCCCCTCTTAACCACGCCCCCAACCACGCCCCCGCCACAACCACGCCCACCCCCACCCCCCACCTCCCGAAATTGGAGGTCTCAAGGTTGGCAAGTAGGTCATATGCCACATACAACAAGGCAACATGAGGACATGAAAATGCAAACATTATCAACACTTACATAGCTATGTACGCGACATGCTGAGATAACATTATGCTTATTTTTTAACAGCAACACCCAAGCATGTAAAATTTCTGCAAAAACGCGGAAATCTTAAGTTTTTAAACATTTATTTTTGTATAAAAATATCACTTTCACGTTTTTTTTTAATGAAATGTCGGAAATACGATGCATACTAAATTTGTTGAACGCTCGCCTCAGCCGCAGGGACTCGCTGTTCCTCATGCAGGAAATGTAGTTTTGATTCTCAAAATGTTCTTTTGGGACATGTGTGGTAGCATTTTGCGCTGATTAAAAATGTTCCTCTTCTGTTCTCAAGTTTCCTCTTTATTTCATAAAGGGTGCTCACATCCCTGAACATCATGCTAGGTTAGCCATTTCACTGAAAGACAACAAAGCGATCGAACATGAATCTCCAAGGTCTGTATCTGACGGACAAATAGTGGATAGAGCATTATTTTAAGATGTGTTGCAAAGCCTGAACTTTAAAGAACTTCAAAACGGATTGTTTCTCCTAGGAAAACAAAAGGCAGATAATAGATTATGATCACCAAACATGAGAACAAAAACAGGCTCTAAAGACACGTTACTGTTAGAACATCATAAAAATTGTAATAGGGGACTTGTAACTCCAACTCTTGTCCTTTTCCAGGTTCATATCTCGCTACGACAAAAGCGAATCTACGGATCGTTTCTCCTCCAGATGGAGCAGTAAAGCTGATCCAGACTTCTTCATCACCTCCGCCATCACCTCACTGGACGAGAGGTGGGTGACGACCCCTCCCTTTTTCTTCTTTAAAGGGGAACTGCACTTTTTTTTGGAATTTTGCCTGTCGTTCACAATCATTATGAAAGACATGACGACAGATTGATTTTTTTTTTGCATTCTAAATATTAAATACATTCGATCAAAAGTCTGCTTACAATGGAGCTTATGGGAAACGTTCAATTCCGCCTCTAAAATAACATCCAAACACCTCTATAAGGGTTTTATAGACACAATGTAAGTATACGTATATATAATCTAGTAACGGGTACATTTATAATACCATTTAATATTTACGTATTTTGATAATTTTAAGCAAACGTGGCACATTCATTTAAAAAACGCATCACAATGTTTGCTTTTTTTTCCCTCCATCACTGATTTCTGCTCACTACAGACTTTACGAGAGCCAACAAACATAATAAAACATCACTTACTGTGCACGGTCTGCTGTCAGTAGGATGCCGACTGCCCACTTAGATGATGAATGTCGCATAATCTTCGCAAAGAAGCGGGGCGGTGGGAACAAGCGCTTTTTGTGTCGTTCTTGCCAGTTCCAGGTCTTAAATTTCGGTCAAAGTGTCCCAACTTATCGGATTATATTCTCAGCCATCTACTTTCCAGATGAGATGCATGATTTATGATCTACAATAAACTTACAAGGAGGAGGGACGCGAGGAAGCAGCAGACCACTCGATGTAAACATATGGACACACGGAAGTGATTACGTTTGTCTGCTTTAGTGCTTATAATAACAATATTACTAATACTTGGTTAATATTCAAGTCACGAAATGTAAATGTAGTATTGTTCACGTTTTTTGAATGGTTATTTATCAGTATTTATTGGTGGAATAGTTGAGCTCCCATTGGCTCCGCAGTAAGCAAACTTTTATTTACGTTTATTTAATATTTAGAATGCATTAAAAAAAGCCATCCGTCGTCATGTCTTTTGTAATGATTGTGAACGATAGGCAAAATTCTAATTAATCGGTGACAGTTTGTCATCTCCCATCAGGCCCGCCTCTCGCAGGAAGGCTGAGCCGGGGCCGGTCGTGGACACGGGAGAAGCTCGGAGGAAGTTTGGAGAGAACGTCAAAGCCATCTCCTCGGACATGTACTTTGGAAAACAAGACAACACCGAGGTACGAATACGGCATAATATAACTTTTGTAAATTAACCTTTTGTCTACTTTTTGGTCACTCTTGTGAGCCAATTGATTTTTTTAGTTCAATGTATTATTATGTTTTCTTCAATTCAAGTTGAATTGCAATGAGAGTTAGGGGCTTGATGATACATTGCCTGTAAAAACTGTCTTTTTCTCATCTTTTTCCGGTGTCCCGGGTTAGTTGTCGCTGTAGAATTTCTCTACTGAAAATCCGGGCTTTTATAAAAAATTATAAATAATCATTTTTATGGTGACTCAAATAGAAAGTGATTTGATAGAAAGAGTGTTGCAGCTATAAATCCTGCTATTTACACATTTCCTAGCAGGAAGATGCTTTGACAAAACATAATTGGCTGCATGGCTGTAATTGTTTTTTAAAGTGTAAAACTGAAAAGTGCGCTCAAAGACTGTGAGAGGCATATTTTCGGGTTTAGAGTACCAAAAATAGGCACTTTTTGAGTTTTTAATGAATGTGTTCATTATTTGGGAATAGCAGGGGTCTACTGTGTATGTTGCTGTTCATTTAGTATACAAATATATGTCATTGTGTTACAGCTCCAATTTTGCTATACAGGTAAAGAGAGTAGGATTGTCCCGAACAATATTGATATCGGATACCAGTCCGATATCAGCAACAAAAACAAGTATCGTCTTATATTGGGGCGACGTGGCTCAAATGGTGGAGTGGTCGTCCAGAAACTTAAGGGTTCCTGGTACGAATCCAGCTTCCGCCATCCTTGTCACTGTTGTTGTGCCCATTGAGAAAGACACTTCACTCACCTTGCTCCCAGTGTCGCTGAATGAATGATGTTTCGTGGTGGTCAGAGAGGTCGTCCCTCTACCCTACGGCAGCTATGGCTACAATGGAGCTTACCAACATCAATTTGTAAATGTGGAATGTGTGAATGATGGTGATGATGTAAATCCCTTTGCGTGTTTAGGAAAAGCACTATATTATATAAATCTAATCCATTATTATAATATGGGAAATAAACATTTCTGATACAAGCAGTCCTACAGCTTGTTTACTTGTGCAAAGCTGGACAGCCAGTTAACAATTAAATGTCCTCCAATAAGCACACATGGTTGGTCTTTAATTTTAATCAAGTCATTTGCAAAAGGATAACATGCTGGGCTATAGATTACTAGGAGCTAACAACTACACAACAGCTCAGCACACAATAGCACACAATCTAGGCATATATAAAAAGTGTCATTAGTTCAACAACATTGCAGTCTAAAACGGCACATTTGTCAATTTAAACAAGTTTAAAGTGATTATAGCTGCATAACACTCACACATACAAAGTGTCCGAGGCTAAAGTGTGTTAGAAAGTATCCAGTAACAAACGTGTCCACATCGATCAATTTACTGTGTCATGAGCTAAACTTTATGAATTATTGTAACCACACTGCTGGCGCCAAATACAATTGACACTTTACTTTCACTTAAAGACCGCATAAGTGCATTCTCGGCAGTTAATAATAAATAGATTAATGTTTTTCATACTTGTCATACTTTTCTAACATTCCACATGACAAAATAATAAAAAAATATATGTGATTCCTGCTGATATCGTATTGGATTGAAATTGGTATCAATTGATACTCAAGGCTCCAATATAGGTATTGCATCAGAAGTGAAAAAGTTGTACTCTATAAGTCAATTAACCCGAACGATTAATGGAAATGAAGTCAATAACTTTTCCTCTGTCATAAATTGCCATATGCAAGAGCATTCAGTCTTTTCATCGGTTTCAGAAGCTATGCACGTTTGTATCATAGGGGAATGAAAAGTAGGGTGTGAATCATCTTGACATTAATTGTCTTCGTCTTTGTGCAGACAGGCGGGGCTGCATGCACACAGTGTAACAAGTAAACCAGCGATGAACTCAGTCACGCGAACATAGAGAACAAAATGATTGCAAAACTAAATGCCACCGCACAAGTGTGGGAATATTTTTGTTTTAAGCCAGTGGAACAAGATTAGACTATCAACACCAAGGAGCCAGTTTGCAAAATGTGCGGAAGAAAGGTGCAAAAAAAATCAAACACGACAAACTTGCATGCCCTCTTAAAACACAACCACCTGACTCACTATTCCCAGTATTTCCTTTGTCCCGACAGTCCACACTCACTGAGGCGTTTGGTGAAATAGCACAAAATGATGTGCCCTCACAGAAAGTGCGGTTCACTCCATCGCCAAAGGCATGCTGTCTTTGATACTGTTGGAAAAACTAGCATTTTGAAAAACGCTGCAAATGTTTGTGAGGCATTTAACATGTTGTCATGTCGTATTGGTGTTTCCTTGCTTGGAATCTGCCAGATTAGAGGTTTTTTTTTGCCGTTAATACATTTCCTTATACTGTACTGTTTATATTCTTACTCTGCACTTTTGTTTAAAAATGTCCTAACTTGATTGTTAGTTAAGTAATGTACAACTCTACCTCTGCCTACATGTTCAATATTCAAGTGCAACTTTATTTGTCGATACTTTATTTAGCCACATTATTTATTGTTTTGGTTGAGTATATTTGAGGGTCCACAACCACCTCCTTAACAGAACCTATTTTATTGCTTTTGGTTGTGATTTTTATTCAAGTGCAACATTTTGCTAACAGAGTATATTTTATTTGTATTATTTGTTTGTTTTATTTAACTTGGATGTTTAGACTTAGACTTAGACTTAGATTTCCTTTTTATTGTCATACAAATTTGAACTTTACAGCACAGATAAGAACAAAATTTTGTTACATAAGCAACACTAAATTGGCTCTAGTGTGTGAATGTGAGTGTGAATGTTGTCTGTCTATCTGTGTTGGCCCTGTGATGAGGTGGCGACTTGTCCAGGGTGTACCCCGCCTTCCGCCCGATTGTAGCTGAGATAGGCTCCAGCGCCCCCGTGACCCCTAAGGGAATAAGCGGTAGAAAATGGATGGATGAATGGAAGCAATTATAACATTTAGTAAAGTTTATTGCATTTGAAAGGGTGTACCTGCATTATTATTATATTATTATTATAATATACCGGTATTATAATGTATTGGTTAAATTGTTCTCAAAATACTATTGACAATTATATTGTTTATCTGCAATAATTTGAAGGTCAATATATCGTTGAGCAAAATAGTGTATCAGGACACCCCTAAAAAAAACACAAAAAAACTTTAGTTCACACATTTTTTTGATTCCTATCGTGACTTTTCCTAAAATGTCTCATCGATTGTTGTTATAACGCCACTCCTTTCATATCTTTAAGGCCCTGGAGTTGTTTTTTTGTAATATCAGCTTCAATAGTCCACTTAAGGTTTTTGTTCAACCTGCTTTGACTTCCTGTTGCTAGTACGAAGCCAAAACACGCTTGGAGAGACTCACTGGGAATTCTGCCATCAGCTCCGCCGACTTGTTTGACGAGCCAAAGAAACAAAGCGGTAGGTCTAACGACAGTCACGTGGGTGTTGCCATCATCATTTTCATCATCACTCCTGCGCTTGCTTTGAACACAGCTGGCTCGTACCGCCTGACCGACGTGCTGCCCAACGCTCCTGACATGACGCAGCTGAAAATGGGAGTTCGCTCCGTCGCTGGAAAGCTCTCCGTCATGGCCAGCGGTGTCGTTAACACCATTCAGGTACCAAACTCATCAATAAACGCCTCTTTTGCGTTAATGAACACCTAAGTGCACTTTTTTATGTGTTTGTTTTAGGATCACTACAGTTCCTGAGCATCCACTCAGAAGATCAACAGCTGAATGTCTTTTTTCTGGAAGACGCATGCAGGCAAACATGCCTTATCCAAAGTTGTGCTCATTTTTGCAGCCGTCAATTTGGCAAAGTTGAAGTTTGCTGTGTCACTTTTTGCTGAATTAATAGCACCTTAATGTGTGCTAGTGACCTAATAGCGACGCGTAAATATGTACCAAATGTGTATGTAGCCATATATGAAGGTGTTATGATGGTTGTTGTTAATGAGGTCAATTATTCTTTCTAAACCTCCAAAGTGCACTTATATTTTTGGACAGGACCAAAAATATACACTTGGTGTTCTTTATGCTTTGACGCACCAAGCTAATTATGCCACTGCAGCTTTTTTGCATACGTTAGAAGGCTGTGTACCTTCTAGTGACACTTTCTGGCAAAGCAAGTTTGCAGGCTTAGTTTTTATCTTGAAGGCTTTTAGGAATGTTCCGCATCGTGCTAGCCTGGCACTGCTGCAGCGTTGTACTATTATTTACTTTGTATAATTACACTTACTGGAGTTGTGAGGTATTATGTGTTGGGATTGGTTTGCTTCCTTGTTTATCAGACCCCCAAATAGTGGGGATGCTATTGTTTACTTCAAAGGTGTTTTTTGTGCCTTCCTACTCTTTTTACTTTTTGACATCCAGACAAAGATCATTTCTTTCCTCAAGGCAGGTGGTACCACTCTTGGTTTTAATAGGTTTAAAGTGTTATTTTGGTCAATCATTACGGCTCAGTGGCCTCGGATGGAGCGATTATTAATTGCAAAGTGACTTCATTTTGATCTGATATTTGTCTACCTAATTTCAAAGATTCTGATGTCACTTATACTTTTATTGTGCTGTACTTTGGAGAGTAGTGGTTACCTTTTTTTTTGTATTTGCCCAAAATTGCACATGACAATTTTTTCCTTTTAAATTACTCAAAAAAAAGAAAACCGGGAGACATTCATAGATGGTTGTTACTTTTTGATGTATCTCTCTGACAAATGTGTTGTTGTTTTTTTATTTACTAATTTTTTTCCTTTTTTATTTCCTCATTAATTAAATGAATTAGTCCAAAAACAAAAAATAACCATACAATATTTATGGATGTCTCACTCTTTTTTTGTTTGTTTTTAAGGGGGACTTTTTGTAACTTTATTGCCATCAATATTTAATTAAATCATAAATTCTGAACATGACAATGCAGTTGAACTTAAAAGAAAAAACAAGTGATACATCTACAGATGTTTTATTTTTTCCACTTTTTTGAGAAGTGAAACAAAATATCTAGGAAACATTGGCACAAAAAATATCTCACTTTTTTCTCCAGTTTTTTTTTTTTTGTAACTTTATTGCCATCAACATTTATTTAAATAATACACAATCATTGCATTACAGTTAATGACATTGTGTTGGTTACTATAATAAGACTATTTTTGTGTTGGTTAATTTTTTTTTTAAGTAATACAAAATATAATATATGCTTAAAAATCCATGAGCTTTGTTCAAGCAACCATATTGTGTGCACTCAAAATGTTTATTTTGGGATCATTTGAAATAAAATAGCTTGCATCTCAGATTGGTTAGTATTTTTTCCATATATATTTTGCTTATTGTATGTATTGTTTCATAGTTATTTATGAATTTATTGGCCAGTAATTGTCTTTAATACACCTTCTATTCATTTGTATTGAGTCTTGTGTCAACGCGTCTGGCAACCGCTTACGTGGCTGTCTGAGGCGTTTAATGGTCTTCTAGAAGCGTTGGAAAAATAACGAGTGAATGGTGGAGTTTAGTGAACACGTTTAAATATAATATAACATTTTTAAAACATCTTTTCAAACTCATGCCAATTAAAATTAGTTCTTGCAGTGCATTATATGCATTAGTAAAATCTAGAATATATTTATTGGTCCCCACAATATTCGTGAAAGTGTCTTATTTACGAGAATCCTGAAGGCATCATTCCTTCAAGCACGACCGGGTGAAAGGAGAGCTTTCTTTAAGAATGCTTTCTTTTTAAAGGACTATTTCACGCTATGAACATCTCAGAGGAGCTTTTTTGTTATTTTGTCAGCGCCCCTTAAAGAAAACGGGTGAGTCTTTTTTTTTTGCTATTTTCGACGTCTCCAATTTTAAAAAAGACATTGCTATTGGATTCTTTTAAAAAGCAAAATGCCCACGGATGTGAAGCAGAGAAAGAAGAAGCAAAGCGAGGATGTTCCTGCCAACTGCAAACAAGAAGTGGAGCAAAGACTGACGAAGGAAGACGAAGACTCTCCTAAAACATCCATTTTGGACTTTAAAGGAATCATGTGCGTTTTGTCGCTTGCAGTCTGCGCGGCACTCAGCTGGTAAGTCGCCACAAACACAACACCCATCTTTTTTTCCCACTTTAAAATGAATTGTGTGATGTTTTAACTACAGGGAGGTGATCCAGCAGAACGAGAGGTTTTCCAACATGGAGGAGAAGTTCACTCTTTTACATGGAAAGACGTCGAGTTTGACTCAAATGGAGGAACAAGTGGAGAAAATGAACCAAAAAGTAAGTTCGCTTTAATTTTCACTGAACCTACCAACATGGGAAATATATACTTTATGGCCAAAATTGTACATTTAATAAGGGTACCAAAATACAAACCCCGTTTCCATATGAGTTGGGAAATAGTGTTAGATGTAAATATAAACGGAATACAATGATTTACAAATCATTTTCAACCCATATACAGAATTTCTAGGCGCAGTCAAGGCGTTGAGGGGATCCGGTTTGGGGGCTGCAGGATTAGGTCTCTGCTTTTTGCAGATGATTTGGTCCTGATGGCTTCATCTGGCCAGGATCTTCAGCTCTCACTGGATCGGTTCGCAGCTGAGTGTGAAGCGACTGGGATGAGAATCAGCACCTCCAAGTCCGAGTCCATGGTTCTCGCCCGGAAAAGGGTGGAGTGCCATCTCCGGGTTGGGGAGGAGATCTTGCCCCAAGTGGAGGAGTTCAAGTACCTCGGAGTCTTGTTCACGAGTGAGGGAAGAGTGGATCGTGAGATCGACAGGCGGATCGGTGCGGCGTCTTCAGTAATGCGGACGCTGTATCGATCCGTTGTGGTGAAGAAGGAGCTGAGCCGGAAGGCAGAGCTCTCAATTTACCGGTCGATCTACGTTCCCATCCTCACCTATGGTCATGAGCTTTGGGTTATGACCGAAAGGACAAGATCACGGGTACAAGCGGCCGAAATGAGTTTCCTCCGCCGGGTGGCGGGGCTCTCCCTTAGAGATAGGGTGAGAAGCTCTGTCATCCGGGGGGAGCTCAAAGTAAAGCCGCTGCTCCTCCGCATCGAGAGGAGCCAGATGAGGTGGTTCGGTCATCTGGTCAGGATGCCACCTGAGCGCCTCCCTAAGGAGGTGTTTAGGGCATGTCCGACCGGTAGGAGGCCACGGGGAAGACCCAGGACACGTTGGGAAGACTATGTCTCCCGGCTGGCCTGGGAACGCCTCGGGATCCCCCGGGAGGAGCTGGACGAAGTGGCTGGGGAGAGGGAAGTCTGGGCTTCCCTGCTTAGGCTGCTGCCCCCGCGACCCGACCTAAGCGGAAGAAGATGGATGGATGGATGGATGGATTCAGTTGAATATGCTACAAAGACAACATATTTGATGTTCAAACTGATAAACTTTTTTTTTTTTTTTTTTTGCAAATAATCATTAACTTTAGAATTTGATGCCAGCAACACGTGACAAAGAAGTTGGGAAAGGTGGCAATAAATACTGATAAAGTTGAGGAATGCTCATCAAACACTTATTTGGAACATCCCACAGGTGAACAGGCAAATTGGGAACAGGTGGGTGCCATGATTGGGTATAAAAGTAGATTCCATGAAATGCTCAGTCATTCACAAACAAGGATGGGGCGGGGGTCACCACTTTGTCAACAAAATGCGTGAGCAAATTGTTGAACAGTTTAAGAAAAACCTTTCTCAACCAGCTATTGCAAGGAATTTAGGGATTTCACCATCTACGGTCCGTAATATCATCAAAGGGTTCAGAGAATCTGGAGAAATCACTGCACATAAGCAGCTAAGCCCGTGACCTTCGATCCCTCAGGCTGTACTGCATCAACAAGCGACATCAGTGTGTAAAGGATATCACCACATGGGCTCAGGAACACTTCAGAAACCCACTGTCAGTAACTACAGTTGGCCGCTACATCTGTAAGTGCAAGTTAAAACTCTCCTATGCAAGGCGAAAACCGTTTATTAACAACACCCAGAAACGCCGTCAGCTTCGCTGGGCCTGAGCTCTTCTAAGATGGACTGATACAAAGTGGAAAAGTGTTCTGTGGTCTGACGAGTCCACATTTCAAATTGTTTTTGGAAACTGTGGATGTCGTGTCCTCCGGACCAATGAGGAAAAGAACCATCCGGATTGTTATAGGTGCAAAGTTGAAAAGCCAGTATGTGTGATGGTATTGGGGTGTATTAGTGCCCGAGACATGGGTAACTTACACATCTGTGAAGGCGCCATTAATGCTGAAAGGTACATACAGGTTTTGGAGCAACATATGTTGCCATCCAAGCAACGTTACCATGGACGCCCCTGCTTATTTCAGCAAGACAATGCCAAGCCACGTGTTACATCAACGTGGCTTCATAGTAAAAGAGTGCGGGTACTAGACTGGCCTGCCTGTAGTCCAGACCTGTCTCCCATTGAAAATGTGTGGCGCATTATGAAGCCTAAAATACCACAACAGAGACCCCGGACTGTTGAACAACTTAAGCTGTACATCAAGCAAGAATGGGAAAGAATTCCACCTGAGAAGCTTAAAAAATGTGTCTTCTCAGTTTCCAAACGTTTATTGAGTGTTGTTAAAAGAAAAGGTGATGTAACACAGTGGTGAACATGCCCTTCCCCAACTACTTTGGCACGTGTTGCAGCCATGAAATTCTAAGTTAATGATTATTTGCAAAAAAAAAATAAAGTTTATGAGTTTGAACATCAAATATCTTGTCTTTGTAGTGCATTCAATTGAATATGGGTTGAAAATGATTTGCAAATCATTGTATTCCGTTTATATTTACATCCAACACAATTTCCCAACTCATATGGAAACTGGGTTTGTACATTAGATAGATAGCACTTTATAGATTTTTGAGCGGGACATATGGTACAATATAATCAGCAAGATAGGATGGAGCTAGATCGTGTAGTATTTTATACGTAAGTAGTAAAACCTTAAAGTCACATCTTAAGTGCACAGGAAGCCAGTGCAGGTGAGCCAGTATAGGCGTAATATAATCAAACTTTCTTGTTCTTGTCAAAAGTCTGGCAGCCGCATTTTGTACCAACTGTAATCTTTTATTGCTAGACATAGGGAGACTCGAAAATAATACGTTACAGTAATCGAGATGAGACGTAACGAACGCATGAATAATGATCTCAGCGTCGCTAGTGGACAAAATGGAACAAATTTTAGCGATATTACGGAGATGAAAGAAGGCCGTTTTAGTAACACTCTTAATGTGTGACTCAAATGAGAGAGTTGGGTTGAAGATAATACCCAGGTTCTTTAAAGGGGAACATTATCACAATTTCAAAATTGTTAAAACCATTAAAAATCAGTTCCCAGTGGCTTATTATATTTTTCAAAGTTTTTTTCAAAATTTTACCCATCACGCAATATCCCTAAAAAAAGCTTCAAAGTGCCTGATTTTAACCATCGTTATATACACCCGTCCATTTTCCTGTGACGTCACATAGTGAAGCCAACACAAACAAACATGGCGGAAAGAACACCAAGCTATAGCGACATTAGCTCGGATTCAGACTCGGATTTCAGCGGCTTAAGCGATTCAACAGATTACGAATGTATTGAAACGGATGGTTGTAGTGTGGAGGCAGGTAGCGAAAACGAAATTGAAGAAGAAACTGAAGCTATTGAGCCATATCAGTTTGAACCGTATGCAAGCGAAACCGACAAAAACGACACGACAGCCAGCGACACGGGAGAAAGCGAGGACGAATTCGGCGATCGCCTTCTAACCAACGATTGGTATGTGTTTGTTTGGCATTAAAGGAAACTAACAACTATGAACTAGGTTTACAGCACATGAAATACATTTGGCAACAACATGCACTTTGAGAGTGCAGACAGCCCAATTTTCATCAATTAATATATTCTGTAGACATACCCTCATCCGCTGATCTGTCCAGTTTTGGAGTTGATGTCAGCAGGCAAGGGAAGCTAGGGTCAATATTCTTCTCTTGATCATCTTCGGTGGCATAAGGGACGGTGTGAGCCAAGACATCCAGGGGGTTTAGCTCGCTCGTCTGCGGGAACAAACTGCCGCCATTGCTTGCCGTGCTACCGAGGTCCTTTGTCCCTGAATTGCTCACACACTCCGGCAGATTCAATGGGGGTCTGGCGGCAGATTTCTTTGACTTTATCGTTGGAAATGCATCTGCTTTGAGTGTCGCAGGATATCCACACATTCTTGCCATCTCTGTCGTAGCATAGCTTTCGTCGGTAAAGTATGCGGAACAAACGTCCAATTTCTTGCCACTTTCGCATCTTTGGGCCACTGGTGCAACTTGAATCCGTCCCTGTTCGTGTTGTTACACCCTCCGACAACACACCGACGAGGCATGATGTCTCCAAGGTACGGAAAACAGTCGAAAAAAACGGAAAATAACAGAGCATGACGTCATCGCTCCGAGAGCGAATATTAGAAAGGCGTTTAATTCGCCAAAATTCACCCATTTAGAGTTCGGAAATCGGTTAAAAAAATATATGGTCTTTTTTCTGCAACATCAAGGTATATATTGACGCTTACATAGGTCTGGTGATAATGTTCCCCTTTAACGAGTCGCCTTGTGTAATTGTTTGGTTGTCAAATGTTAAGGTGGTATTATTAAATAGGTGTCGGTGTCTAGCAGAATATTTAAATAGGGTATCACCAAAAGTTGCACTTTTTGTCAACCTAATGTACCAATCACAGTTGTGCACTACCTAAAGGGCGGAGCTAGAATGACTTTTAGAAGTTTGGAAGTGTGAATTATCCATCCACCAATCAGCAGTGTTCAACATGTCTAGCTCCGCCGTCTTTAGGAGTTCCATCACTACCCTACCATCTGCTGGCTTTAGCGCTCCCTCCCTCCTGTCTTGTGTTGCGGCTGCAGCTCGCCGCCTCCGAGGTCGCTGTCCAGGAGGCGCTCTCCGCCCTCTCCATGGCAACGGGACTCCAGCAGGACGTTGTCACGCTCCACGCCGCCGTCGTGGCCATGCAAGCGGACGAGAGCTCTGTGTCCGGAGACCTCCAGGCGGTCAACGGCCGCTTCCTGAACGTGACAGAGACTTGGCAGGCCCGCCTCGCCGTCGCCGCCTCCGAGCTGGCCGCCCTCAAGGCCGAGGCCCGAGAGGCCCACGCGGGAGCCACGGACAAGGTGAACGAGGCCGAGCGGCGGGTCAGGGCGCTGAGGGAAAAGCTGGAGGAGCTGGAGGACAGCACCAAGAGGAACGCCCGAGCGATGGAGCGCTCCGAGGAGGACGACGCCAAGCGGGCTCGGGAGCACCTGGACTGGAACACCAAGCAAGTCCACAATCTGCAGGAGCACGTCAACAAGCTGGCCCGTAAGGAGGCGGAGCTTAGCGTGGAGCTGCAGGAGCTCATCCCCCGGGCGCGGGAATGCGAGGAGCACCTGCCCAGCGTGGAGGAGGCGCTGCGCTCCATCCTCAAGCTGGGCGGCGACCTGAGCGGGGCGGAGAGGCGCCTGGAGGAGGCGACGCTGCAGGTGTTCGGCGCCGAGGACAACATGCTGAAGACCCTCCACCAGATCCTGGAGATGAGGCAGGAGGTGGACGCCCTGCAGGCTCGCAGCAGCATCCTCAAGATGAAGAGCGAGCTCTCGGTGGTGCGGGAGGCGGTGCATGAACTCACCATGGTGCTGAGGGGGGGGCAGGTTGCCGACGGCGACGAGGAGCCGGATGAGGAGTGGATTGAAGACCAAGCTCCTCGTGATGACACCACCCAATGATGTCATGCATGCAAAGACAAGTTTTTATCAGTTTTTGCTGTTTTCATGAAGTACTTTTACCACAAGACAGTAGAAGTAGACCATCACCATGTATCCCTCGTTTAAGTTATATAGCGCCACCTATTGAGCAAGTGGGTGAATTGCAGCTTTTAAAGCCATGAAGTAACATCAGAACCTGTTGATGATCATAAATAGAAGAGAGGAAGTAGAAATAATTCAAATAGAAAATAAATGAGCTCTAAAAAGCTACTGAAGTAAACATCTCTTATTTCAACGCGTCAGGCTAGTGTGTTAGCTAAAACCTCCGTTATCTTCCGCAGTGTGAGGGTGTGCATCTCCAGCTGGATGATGTCAGCACTCAGCGCCAGGCTCTCCAGGCCCAGCTGGAGAGCCTGGCGCAGGACGTCAGCCGCCTCAAGGAGTGGGCGTCCGGTTTAAGCGAGAAAAGGTCAGCGCGCCAGGTGAGATTGGACGCACTGACCGGCGCCGTGGATCAGATCGAAGAAAAGACGTCGGCCATCACGAAGGACTTTGGCAACAAGGTTGGTTAATTGGTCACTTACTAAAAGGAATGTGTAATTGACTGCTCCATCCTTCAGGTGGTGTCAGTGAGGACCGACGTCCGCCGCATGGACGGCCTGAGCTCAGAGGTGGAGTCCCTTTTGGCACAGGTGTCCGATCTAGAGGACATGGTGTCCCAAGCGGAGCACAGCATGGTCAAGCGTATCGGCGACGTGCTCGCCGGCAGCATCGACCGCGTCTCCAACCTCCGCGCGGCGTCCGAGCGCAACACGCAGGCCCTCGAGCAGCTGCAGCGCCGCCTCCCCGAGCTGGACGCCGCCGACCGGGACGTCTCGGAGCGGCTGAGGGAGCTGGAAAGCGGCCGGGCTCGTCTCATCCGGACGGTGAGTTTCGCCGGGGACCTCAAACCCAAGGTGGCCGCCATCAAGCGGGACTTGTCCGCCTTTGAGCCGCGTCTTTCGGACCTGACGTTGCGCATCGGAAACCTGGCGGAGGACATCGGGAAGAGGGGGGAGGAGATGGCGGAGCTGAGACACGCACTGGACAACCTCACGGCGAACGACGTAAGTGATCAAGCGCTTTTATCAGAATTTAAAGAGACGTTGCAGCCAGTATGAATGTTTTTTTCACTATCACTGATCTGAGAATAAAACTACTGTGGACTTTTCATTTATTTACTTTTTATTCTATTACAAAAAATAATTAACAAATGTGGTTTAACTCTTATCTTACTGACAGGATGCAGTGCGTCTCCCATAACAATGTGACCTCGGACTATGTTAAGGTAACGTGCGGAGTCCCCCAAGGTTCGGTTCTTGGCCCTGCACTCTTTAGTATTTACATGTTGCCGCTAGGCGACATCATACGCAAATACGGTGTTAGCTTTCATTGCTATGCTGATGACACCCAACTCTACATGCCCCTAAAGCTGACCAACACGCCGGATTGTAGTCAGCTGGAGGCGTGTCTTAATGAAATTAAACAATGGATGTCCGCTAACTTCTTGCAACTCAACACTAAGAAAACGGAAATGCTGATTATCGGTCCTGCTAAGCACCGACATTTATTTGATAATACCACCTTAACACTTGACAACCAAACAATTACACAAAGCGACTCAGTAAAGAATCTGGGTATTATCTTCGACCCAACTCTCTCCTTTGAGTCACACATTAAGAGTGTTACTAAAACGGCCTTCTTTCATCTCCGTAATATCGCTAAAATTCGTTCCATTTTGTCCACTAGCGACGCTGAGATCATTATTCATGCGTTCGTTACGTCTCGTCTCGATTACTGTAACGTATTATTTTCGGGTCTCCCTATGTCTAGCATTAAAAAATTACAGTTGGTACAAAATGCGGCTGCTAGACTTTTGACAAGAACAAGAAAGTTTGATCATATTACGCCTATACTGGCTCACCTGCACTGGCTTCCTGTGCACTTAAGATGCGACTTTAAGGTTTTACTACTTACGTATAAAATACTACACGGTCTAGCTCCAGCCTATCTTGCCGATTGTATTGTACCATATGTCCCGGCAAGAAATCTGCGTTCGAAGAACTCCGGCTTATTAGTGATTCCCGGAGCCCAAAAAAAGTCTGCGGGCTGTAGAGCGTTTTCTATTCGGGCTCCAGTACTATGGAATGCCCTCCCGGTAACAGTTAGAGATGCTACCTCAGTAGAAACATTTAAGTCCCATCTCAAAACTCATTTGTATACTCTAGCCTTTGAATAGCCCCCCTTTTCTTAGACCAGTTGATCTGCCGTTTCTTTTCTGTTCTCCTCTGCTCCCCCCTATCCCTTGTGGAAGGGGAGACACACAGATCCGGTGGCCATGGATGGGGTGCTGGTTGTCCGGGGTCAGGACCCGGGGTGGACCGCTCGCCTGTATATCGGTTGAGAACATCTCTGCGCTGCTGACCCGTCTCCGCTCGGGATGGTTTCCTGCTGACCCCACTGTGGACTGGACTCTTACTGTTATGCTGGATCCACTATGGACTGGACTCTCACAATATTATGTTAGACCCACTCGACATCCATTGCATTCGGTCTCCCTAGAGGGGGGGGTTACCCACATATGCGGTCCTCTCCAAGGTTTCTCATAGTCATTCACATCGACGTCCCACTGGGGTGAGTTTTTCCTTGCCCTTATGTGGGATATACCGAGGATGTCGTTGTGGCTTGTGCAGCCCTTTGAGACACTTGTGATTTAGGGCTATATAAATAAACATTGATTGATGAAAATACAGAATTAAAAAAAAAAATTAAAACTTATTTTTTATTTTATGGAAAATACAATTACCATATTTTTCGGACTATAAGTCGCTGTTTTTTTTCATAGTTTGGCTGGGCTCCAGTGCGATTTATATGTTTTTTTCCTTCTTTATTATGCATTTTCGGCAGGTGCAACTTATACTCCGAAAAATACGGTATATACAAAATAAAAAAAAAAATTAAGAGTAAACATTTGAAATAAATTACAATTTTCACTGTCAACCAATAAGCTAAATTGTCGTACACACTATTTTGTGTGTCTGTAGCTTTAATGCTAATGAGCTGTGTTTGTGTCTGAAGACATCGCCATCATCTAAACCCGACACTACTCTGTGATTTAGGGCTATATAAATCAACTTTGACTTTGATTGACTATGTTTCTCATAGTTGTAAACACATATTGGATTCAGTTTTAGACTTTCTGTACTTGGTCATGACGCATTTGCAAGAAATACAACATGAAAAAGAAAACAAATCTGTTAAAAACCACAAATACTATTTTTTTTTTAACGTCCCAAGACGACAGGGTAGGGCCCCTTTTGAAATGAGCAAAATGTGCTTTCACGTCCAAGTTGCCAAAAGTCTCCCCTTAATTTGCAGCTTGTCGTTTTTTTGTTTTTTTTAAAGAGTATCTATGGCAACGCCTATTGCTGCTGCTATGTCTTCTTATTCTCTGGCAGACTAGGCGCATTATAATGTGTTTATCCATCTAAGGCGCTCCAAATGTGCTTTATATAACTTCTGGAAGAATTGTGAGCGGTGACACACAACATCAAAACATGTCAGCGCATCTTCCTGCTGGAAAATGTTAAATGAATGAACATATGAGAGGGCACTCTGCTTGATTCCCCCTGCAGATAGTGCCATCAAACCAGTTTTTTTTTAATTTAAGTTACTGTAAAAACAACCTAACTATTCACAGTTTTAAAGCAATCCGTGACTATGCGGAGGCGTAAATACCGACCTGCGAATAGTAACACTCTATACTTAACGCTAAAAAACTGGACGCCAGAATTTTACTGTAAAAATACAAGTGGTACAGTAATGCAGTGTAAAATCAATGACCATAGATTCTCAGTAAAAACTGGCAGCTCAGTCACCAGAATTTTACGTAAAAATAAAACTTATTTTTGATTCACTGTCGTAAAACTACCGAAAATTTCACAGTAAAATTCGGGCGACTGAGCTGCCAGGTTATTTTACCGTCAAATCTAGAGATTAGTTTTTTTTCTTTACAGTGTACGCACTGGATTTTTGTTTTGCATAACAAGGCTTTTATATAATTTTTTTTTACCGAAATGTGTAACTGTGCCAAGATTTTTTTTCATCAAAAATAACAGCGATTCTAAAGAGCATCTCACATATGTCAGACCCACTCGACATCCATTGCATTCGGTCTCCCCTAGGGGGGGGGGGTTACCCACATATGCGGTCCTCTCCAAGGTTTCTCATAGTCATTCACATTGACTTTCCACTGGGGTGAGTTTTTCCTTGCCCTTATGTGGGCTTTGTACCGAGGATGTCGTTGTGGCTTGTACAGCCCTTTGAGACTCTTTTGATTTAGGGCTATATAAATAAACATTGATTGATTGATTGATTGATATGACAATGTAACATGAAGGAGCATCGCTATGTTAGCTACAGTGCTAACAATACAGTCATTTATTTTAGCCTTTGTCGGAGAAAAACGTACAGAAGCGTGAACTTAACCTTTATCTCTTCCATAAGTGCTAAGAAAACAGATCTTAGATACACTCTCCTGTCGTTTGGCAACACTTTGAACAACACCGCTTTACTTATTTCACCAGGAAGTTCAACTGCGGCCTGCGGGCCATTTGCTGAATACAGCTCTTTTTTTATGGCACTTTGTAGAAATAAAATGTAAAAACAGGCCAAAAAGACTGAAATGTTG